>NW_027257937.1:17500-187500 GCF_045791955.1 Oncorhynchus clarkii lewisi | reverse complement strand
GTAAAGGTTATCACTCAGGACTCTGAATCCTACAATCCGAGTTTAAATCTTGGACGATCCTACCATGTCAATTAATTTGCCTCGTGGAACTAGAATATAGCTGTCCAAATATTGTTGTCAGTTGAAAGTATTTGCAACACGTGAAGGAACGACAGTCCGCTGTTGCTAATTAAACGCACAGATTTTTTTTTTTTCAATTTCCATGTGGATTTAGAATATGGTTCTATGGTTTAATGGTTAGCACTCTGGACTTTGAATCCAGTGATCCGAGTTCAAATCTCGGTAGAACCTTCCTATTTTTTGTGCTGAATTATTCACATGGCCAACCAATAATCTCATAATCTGCTGTTTATCCGGTGTACAAATTACAGGAAAATCGAAAGTCTACAATAATTACTCTGTATAGGGTTCTATGGTGTAATGGTTAGCACTCAGGACTCTGAATCCTGCGATCCGAGTTTAAATCTCGGTAGGACCTACCTTGATTTTGCAGTGACACACTCCTCCCCTGTCAACTTTAAAATAGTCGTGTGTGAAAGAAACAAATGGGTGGAGTCAATAAGCACTCTTGTTACGCACGAATGGCTAGCCAACGGTAAATGCATACTATGAGTTCCTGGTAAGTTTTTTAATTGAAAACTTGCAGCCCCACAAAGAACTGAAAATGTTTCATATTTTGTTCACACTCATCACATCATTTGTGTTGGAAATATGTGGATTTCCAAGTGGATGCATGGTAGGGTAGCCCAGTTGATACCGTTTCTGGCCAGAAAATATTTTATCTGTTTTTCCGGTGAACCAAGGACAGTAAAATCTGAACAAGTCACAGAGTATTGAGTACAGGGTTCTATGCTGTAAAGGTTATCACTCAGAACTCTGAATCCTGCGATCTGAGTTCAAATCTCGGTAGGACCTACCTTGATTTTGCAGTGACACACTCCTCCCCTGTCAACTTTAAAATAGTCGTGTGTGAAAGAAACAAATGGGTGGAGTCAATAAGCACTCTTGTTACGCACAAATGGCTAGCCAACGTTAAATGCATACTATGAGTTCCTGGTAAGTTTTTTAATTGAAAACTTGCAGCCCCACAAAGAACTGAAAATGTTTCATATTTTGTTCACACTCATCACATCATTCATGTTGGAAATATGTGGATTTCCAAGTGGATGCATGGTAGGGTAGCCCAGTTGATACCGTTTCTGGCCAGAAAATATTTTGTCTGTTTTTCCGGTGAACCAAGGACAGTAAAATCTGAACCCGTAACAGAGTATTGAGTACAGGTTTCTATGCTGTAAAGGTTATCACTCAGGACTCTGAATCCTACAATCCGAGTTTAAATCTTGGACGATCCTACCATGTCAATTCATTTGCCCCGTGGAACTTGAATATAGCTGTCCAAATATTGTTGTCAGTTGAAAGTATTGCAACACGTGAAGGAACGACAGTCCGCTGTTGCTAATTAAACGCATAATTTTTTTTTTTTCAATTTCCATGTGGATTTAGAATATGGTTCTATGGTGTAATGGTTAGCACTCTGGACTTTGAATCCAGTGATCCGAGTTCAAATCTCGGTAGAACCTTCCTATTTTTTGTGCTGAATTATTCACATGGCCAACCAATAATCTCATAATCTGCTGTTTATCCGGTGTACAAATGACAGGAAAATCGGAAGTCTACAATAATTACTCTGTATAGGGTTCTACGGTGTAATGGTTAGCACTCAGGACTCTGAATCCTGCGATCCGAGTTCAAGTCTCGGTAGCACCTACCTTGATTTTGCAGTGACACACTCCTCCCCTGTCAACTTTAAAATAGTCGTGTGTGAAAGAAACAAATGGGTGGGAGTCAATAAGCACTCTTGTTACGCACTAATGGCTAGCCTACAGTAAATGCATACTATGAGTTGTTGCTAAGTTTTTTAATTGAAAACTTGCAGCCCCACAAAGAACTGAAAATGTTTCATATTTTGTTCACACTCATCACATCATTCGTGTTGGAAATATGTGGATTTCCAAGTGGATGGATGCATGGTAGGGTAGCCCAGTTGATACCGTTTCTGGCCAGAAAATATTTTATCTGTTTTTCCGGTGAACCAAGGACAGTAAAATCTGAACCCGTCACAGAGTATTGAGTACAGGGTTCTATGCTGTAAAGGTTATCACTCAGGACTCTGAATCCTACAATCCGAGTTTAAATCTTTAACGATCCTACCATGTCAATTAATTTGCCTCGTGGAACTAGAATATAGCTGTCCAAATATTGTTGTCAGTTGAAAGTATTTGCAACACGTGAAGGAACGACAGTCCGCTGTTGCTAATTAAACGCAGAATTTAAAAAAAAAAAATTCCATGTTGATTTAGAATATGGTTCTATGGTGTAATGGTTAGCACTCTGGACTTTGAATCCAGTGATCCGATTTCAAGTCTCGGTAGAACCTACCTTGATTTTGCAGTGACACACTCCTCCCCTGTCAACTTTAAAATAGTCGTGTGTGAAAGAAACAAATGGGTGGGAATTCAATAAGCACTCTTGTTACGCACTAATGGTTATCCAACGGTAAATGCATGCTATGACTTGTTGGTAAGTTTTTTAATTGAAAACTTGCAGCCAAACAAAGAACTGAAAATGTTTCATATTTTGTTCACACTCATCACATTATTCGTGTTGGAAATATGTGGATTTCCAAGTGGATGCATGGTAGGGTAGCCCAGTTGATACCGTTTCTGGCCAGAAAATATTTTATCTGTTTTTCCGGTGAACCAAGGACAGTAAAATCTGAACCCGTCACAGAGTATTGAGTACAGGGTTATATGCTGTAAAGGTTATCACTCAGGACTCTGAATCCTACAATCCGAGTTTAAATCTTGGACGATCCTACCATGTCAATTAATTTGCCTCGTGGAACTAGAATATAGCTGTCCAAATATTGTTGTCAGTTGAAAGTATTTGCAACACGTGAAGGAACGACAGTCCGCTGTTGCTAATTAAACGCAGAATTTTTAAAAAAAAATTCCATGTTGATTTAGAAAATGGTTCTATGGTGTAATGGTTAGCACTCTGGACTTTGAATCCAGTGATCCGAGTTCAAATCTCGGTAGAACCTACCTTGATTTTGCAGTGACACACTCCTCCCCTGTCAACTTTAAAATAGTCGTGTGTGAAAGAAACAAATGGGTGGGAGTCAATAAGCACTCTTGTTACGCACTAATGGTTATCCAACGGTAAATGCATGCTATGAGTTGTTGGTAAGTTTTTTAATTGAAAACTTGCAGCCAAACAAAGAACTGAAAATGTTTCATATTTTGTTCACACTCATCACATTATTCGTGTTGGAAATATGTGGATTTCCAAGTGGATGCATGGTAGGGTAGCCCAGTTGATACCGTTTCTGGCCAGAAAATATTTGATCTGTTTTTCCGGTGAACCAAGGACAGTAAAATCTGAACCCTTCACAGAGTATTGAGTACAGGGTTCTATGCTGTAAAGGTTATCACTCAGGACTCTGAATCCTACAATCCGAGTTTAAATCTTGGACGATCCTACCATGTCAATTAATTTGCCTCGTGGAACTAGAATATAGCTGTCCAAATATTGTTGTCAGTTGAAAGTATTTGCAACACGTGAAGGAACGACAGTCCGCTGTTGCTAATTAAACGCAGAATTATTTTTTTTTCAATTTCCATGTGGATTTAGAATATGGTTCTATGGTTTAATGTTTAGCACTCTGGACTTTGAATCCAGTGATCCGAGTTCAAATCTCGGTAGAACCTACCTTGATTTTGCAGTGACACACTCCTCCCCTGTCAACTTTAAAATAGTCGTGTGTGAAAGAAACAAATGGGTGGGAGTCAATAAGCACTCTTGTTACGCACTAATGGTTATCCAACGGTAAATGCATGCTATGAGTTGTTGGTAAGTTTTTTAATTGAAAACTTGCAGCCAAACAAAGAACTGAAAATGTTTCATATTTTGTTCACACTCATCACATTATTCGTGTTGGAAATATGTGGATTTCCAAGTGGATGCATGGTAGGGTAGCCCAGTTGATACCGTTTCTGGCCAGAAAATATTTGATCTGTTTTTCCGGTGAACCAAGGACAGTAAAATCTGAACCCTTCACAGAGTATTGAGTACAGGGTTCTATGCTGTAAAGGTTATCACTCAGGACTCTGAATCCTACAATCCGAGTTTAAATCTTGGACGATCCTACCATGTCAATTAATTTGCCTCGTGGAACTAGAATATAGCTGTCCAAATATTGTTGTCAGTTGAAAGTATTTGCAACACGTGAAGGAACGACAGTCCGCTGTTGCTAATTAAACGCAGAATTATTTTTTTTTCAATTTCCATGTGGATTTAGAATATGGTTCTATGGTTTAATGTTTAGCACTCTGGACTTTAAATCCAGTGATCCGAGTTCAAATCTCGGTAGAACCTTCCTATTTTTTGTGCTGAATTATTCACATGGCCAACCAATAATCTCATAATCTGCTGTCTATCTGGTGTACAAATGACAGGAAAATCAGAAGTCTACAATAATTACTCTGTATAGGGTTCTATGGTGTAATGGTTAGCACTCAAGACTCTGAATCCTGCGATCCGAGTTCAAATCTCGGTAGGACCTACCTTTATTTTGCAGTGACACACTCCTCCCCTGTCAACTTTAAAATAGTCGTGTGTGAAAGAAACAAATGGGTGGGAGTCAATAAGCACTCTTGTTACGCACGAATGGCTAGCCAACGATAAATGCATACTATGAGTTCCTGGTAAGTTTTTTAATTGAAAACTTGCAGCCCCACAAAGAACTGAAAATGTTTCATATTTTGTTCACACTCATCACATCATTCGTGTTGGAAATATGTGGATTTCCAAGTGGATGCATGGTAGGGTAGCCCAGTTGATACCGTTTCTGGCCAGAAAATATTTTATCTGTTTTTCCGGTGAACCAAGGACAGTAAAATCTGAACCCGTCACAGAGTATTGAGTACAGGGTTATATGCTGTAAAGGTTATCACTCAGGACTCTGAATCCTACAATCCGAGTTTAAATCTTGGACGATCCTACCATGTCAATTAATTTGCCTCGTGGAACTAGAATATAGCTGTCCAAATATTGTTGTCAGTTGAAAGTATTTGCAACACGTGAAGGAACGACAGTCCGCTGTTGCTAATTAAACGCAGAATTTAAAAAAAAAAATTCTATGTTGATTTAGAATATGGTTCTATGGTGTACTGGTTAGCACTCTGGACTTTGAATCCAGTGATCCGAGTTCAAATCTCGGTAGAACCTACCTTGATTTTGCAGTGACACACTCCTCCCCTGTCAACTTTAAAATAGTCGTGTGTGAAAGAAACAAATGGGTGGAGTCAATAAGCACTCTTGTTACGCACAAATGGCTAGCCAACGGTAAATGCATACTATGAGTTCCTGGTAAGTTTTTTAATTGAAAACTTGCAACCCCACAAAGAACTGAAAACGTTTCATATTTTGTTCACACTCATCACATCATTCGTGTTGGAAATATGTGGATTTCCAAGTGGATGGATGCATGGTAGGGTAGCCCAGTTGATACCGTTTCTGGCCAGAAAATATTTTATCTGTTTTTCCGGTGAACCAAGGACAGTAAAATCTGAACCCGTCACAGAGTATTGAGCACAGGGTTCTATGCTGTAAAGGTTATCACTCAGGACTCTGAATCCTACAATCCGAGTTTAAATCTTGGACGATCCTACCATGTCAATTAATTTGCCTGGTGGAACTCGAATATAGCTGTCCAAATATTGTTGTCAGTTGAAAGTATTTGCAACACGTGAAGGAACGACAGTCCGCTGTTGCTAATTAAACGCAGAATTATTTTTTTTTAAATTTCCATGTGGATTTAGAATATGGTTCTATGGTGTAATGGTTAGCACTCTGGACTTTGAATCCAGTGATCCGAGTTCAAATCTCGGTAGAACCTTCCTATTTTTTGTGCTGTATTATTCACATGGCCAACAAATAATCTCATAATCTGCTGTTTCTCTGGTGTACAAATGACAGGAAAATCGGAAGTCTATAATAATTACTCTGTGTAGGGTTCTATGGTGTAATGGTTAGCACTCAAGACTCTGAATCCTGTGATCTGAGTTCAAATCTCGGTAGGACCTACCTTTATTTTGCAGTGACACACTCCTCCCCTGTCAACTTTAAAATAGTCGTGTGTGAAAGAAACAAATGGGTGGGAGTCAATAAGCACTCTTGTTACGCACGAATGGCTAGCCAACGTTAAATGCATACTATGAGTTCCTGGTAAGTTTTTTAATTGAAAACTTGCAGCCCCACAAAGAACTGAAAATGTTTCATATTTTGTTCACACTCATCACATCATTCGTGTTGGAAATATGTGGATTTCCAAGTGGATGCATGGTAGGGTAGCCCAGTTGATAACGTTTCTGGCCAGAAAATATTTTATCTGTTTTTCCGGTGAACCAAGGACAGTAAAATCTGAACCCGTCACAGAGTATTGAGTACAGGGTTCTATGCTGTAAAGGTTATCACTCAGGACTCTGAATCCTACAATCCGAGTTTAAATCTTGGACGATCCTACCATGTCAATTAATTTGCCTGGTGGAACTCGAATATAGCTGTCCAAATATTGTTGTCAGTTGAAAGTATTTGCAACACGTGAAGGAACGACAGTCCGCTGTTGCTAATTAAACGCAGAATTTTTTTTTTTTCAATTTCCATGTGGATTTAGAATATGGTTCTATGGTGTAATGGTTAGCACTCTGGACTTTGAATCCAGTGATCCGAGTTCAAATCTCGGTAGAACCTTCCTATTTTTTGTGCTGTATTATTCACATGGCCAACAAATAATCTCATAATCTGCTGTTTCTCTGGTGTACAAATGACAGGAAAATCGGAAGTCTACAATAATTACTCTGTATAGGGTTCTATGGTGTAATGGTTAGCACTCTGGACTTTGAATCCAGTGATCCGAGTTCAAATCTCGGTAGAACCTACCTTGATTTTGCAGTGACACACTCCTCCCCTGTCAACTTTAAAATAGTCGTGTGTGAAAGAAACAAATGGGTGGGAGTCAATAAGCACTCTAGTTACGCACAAATGGCTAGCCAACGTTAAATGCATACTATGAGTTCCTGGTAATTTTTTAATTGAAAACTTGCAGCCCCACAAAGAACTGAAAATGTTTCATATTTTGTTCACACTCATCACATCATTCGTGTTGGAAATATGTGGATTTCCAAGTGGATGCATGGTAGGGTAGCCCAGTTGATACCGTTTCTGGCCAGAAAATATTTTATCTGTTTTTCCGGTGAACCAAGGACAGTAAAATCTGAACCCGTCACAGAGTATTGAGTACAGGGTTCTATGCTGTAAGGGAATACCCCCCTGAATTGGACAAAAATGAATGGCAAGATATTGGCATTGGACAAACCATATACACGATGTCCAATACCACCCAAAGCGGCGTTGATTCGTGCAAAGTATATGGCAAATGCCATATGGCAATTGCCAATTGTAACACCTCAAAAATCCAACAGGGGGCGAGTGCGCTCCACCGGGGTTTTTCATATTGGAAATGCAACCCAAGTCAACATCCAAAAGAAATTTTTTTCAAAAAGGATATTTTTTTCAAAAACTTTTCACCCCTTAAAAAAGTGCTTTCTGGGCCTTTTTTCGAAATTCTTTTGATTTTTTTGTCAATTACACATGTGTAAGAGCTGTATGAATATACTTTTGTCCAATTTTTTTATCATATTTTTTTTTTTTAATTACATGCGCATAAGGCATATGTTTTGTCCATTTGCAATATGATTTCATAGGAAGTCAAAAGTCAAAAGTCAAAAATGTCAAAATTTGGTAAAAAACTTCACACATCCTTAAAAAAGTGCTTTCTGGACCGTTTTTCAAAATTCTTTCAATTTTTATGTCAATTACACATGTATAAGAACTTTATCAACATAATTTAGTCATACTTTATTATTATTATTTTTTTTTTTTTAACTTGTGCATAAGGCATATGTTTTCTCCATTTGGAATATGATTTCATAGGAAGTCAAAAGTCAAAAGTCAAAAATGTCAAAATTTGGTAAAAAACTTCACACATCCTTAAAAAAGTGCTTTCTGGACTGTTTTTCAAAATTCTTTCAATTTTTGTGTCAATTACACATGTATAAGAACTTTATCAACATACTTTAGTCATACTTTATTATCATTTTTTTTTTACTTGTGCATAAGGCATATGTTTTCTCCATTTGGAATATGATTTCATAGGAAGTCAAAAGTCAAAAGTCAAAAATGTCAAAATTTTATAAAAAACTTCACACACCCTTAAAAAAGTGCTTTCTGGACCGTTTTTCAAAATTCTTTCGAATTTTGTGTCAATTACACACGTATAAGAACTGTATCAACATACTTTATTCGTATTTTCTTATCATAATTTTTTATATATTTTTTTACTTGTGCATAAGGCATATGTTTTGTCCATTTGCAATATGATTTAATAGGATGTCAAAAGTCGAAAATGTGATTTTTTTTTTTAACTTTAAAAACTAAAAAAAGTGCTTTCTGGACCGTTTTTCGAAATTGTTTCGATTTTAAGACAATTAATCATGTGTAAGAAGTGTATGAATATACTTTTGTAAAATGTTATTATCATAATTTTTTTTTTTTTACTTGTGCATAAGGAATATGATTTGTCCATTTGCAATATGATTTCATAGGAAGTCAAAAGTCAAAGTCCAAAGTCAATTGTTTTGGGGGCCAAAATTGACTGAACTGATGAACTCGGGACGGCCGGGCAGTGATAGTTGTTCATTTCCATCACTCGTTGTGTTGATTTCATCATGTCCATTTGGTGATGTTTTTTCACTATAGAATCATATTGCAAATGCGCGTGCAACTGGTAACCGAAAAAAAAAATTATGATTTCATTATGTCCATTTGTTTATGTTTCCTTACTTTTTCAAAGTCACTGTGCATTTGCAATATGTTTTACCATCACGAATTTGTCATGCTCAAAATTCAAACTATACTTTGCTCAAACTATACCTTTGTCAACTTGTATTATCATAATTTTTTTTTGTTTTACTTGTGCATAAGGCATATGTTTTGTCCATTTGCAATATGATGTCATAGGAAGTCAAAAGTCAAAGTCAAAAGTAACGATTTTCCTCCGTGCAACTGGTGATCTGAAATGTGCAACTGGTGATCTGAAATGTGCAACTGGTGATCTGAAATGTGCAACTGGTAACCCAAAAAAAAAAAAAATTTGTTTATGTTTCCTTACTTTTTCAAAGTCACTGTGCATTTGCAATATGTTTCAATGGGCAGGTACCATCACGAATTGGTCATGCTATAAAAATCCTGCAGGAATGTGAAATTGACTGGCCCGATGAACTCGGGATGGCTTTGCAGTGATTCTGGGTCATCTCAATGGCTCGTTTGGGTAGATTTCAGAATGTCGCTTTTGGTGATGTTTTTTCACTATAGAATCATATTGCAAATGCACGTGCAACTGGTCACCCAAAAATAAAAAAAATTTGTTTATGTTTCCTTACTTTTTCAAAGTCACTGTGCATTTGCAATATGTTTTAATGGGCAGGTACCATCACGAATTGGTCATGCTATAAAAATCCTGCAGGAATGTGAAATTGACTAGCCCGATGAACTCGGGATGGCTTTGCAGTGATTCTGGGTCATCTCAATGGCTCGTTTGGGTTGATTTCAGAATGTCGCTTTTGGTGATGTTTTTTCACTATAGAATCATATTGCAAATGCACGTGCAACTGGTCACCCAAAAAAAAAAAAAATGGATTTTTTTTGTTTATGTTTCCTTACTTTTTCAAAGTCACTGTGCATTTGCAATATGTTTCAATGGGCAGGTACCATCACGAATTGGTCATGCTATAAAAATCCTGCAGGAATGTGAAATTGACTGGCCCGATGAACTCGGGATGGCGTTGCAGTGATTCTGGTTCATCTCAATCGCTCGTTAGGGTTGATTTCAGAATGTCGCTTTTGGTGATGGTACCTCACTGTTTAAACATATTGCAAATGTACAAGAGTCAAGTGGACAAGAGTCCATCAGTCAATTAGATATCATTCTGACACCAAACTGATACAAACTGACACCAAACCCACTTTTTCCAACTCGTTTAGTAGCCAACTATTACATACTTCAGAGCTGGCCCAAAATTCACAACGCCTTGGGTTCAAACCATAAAAAAAACATAAAACACGTAGTTACGTTCTAGCTGCGGGTCCATTTCTTATGTTATGTGTTGGCCTAGCTGAGGCGACCCCGAATCCCAAGTTTCGGCTCGATAGGTCATTTGGTGTCCGAGAAAAACCCTAATTGGTGCTGAAAATCCACTATTTTCCATGACTTGCTACGGGGTCCTTGAACGAGCTATCGGACAGAAACGTTGGGGTCCGTCTCTATGGGCCGATCCGGTTTCAATGCACCTAGCCTTGCGTCTCTGAGACTTTTCTAAACGTCGTCATTTTCGTAATGGTCAAAATGAATTGAAGGTATTGCAAATGTACGAGGCTGTTTCTCGGTCCGAGAACCGTCTAGAGCCACGTAACTCACCACGCACCATCGACCGGAGGTCTAGAACAGGTTTCTAAAGTTTCGGAACTCTAGGTCTGACGTTTTTTTTTTAGCTCCAACAAAGCTAACTTTTGCAGCCACTGTCTGTCTCTACGCACCCCAATAAGTCCCTCCTTCCAAGTTGTGTTTTAGTGTAATTTTTTTTTCCTTTGAATTTTTTTGGGAAAAATGACTGATTTACAGTTCATGGGGGTTGCCTAATCACATATATGAAGTTTTGGACAGATCTGACTTTTTTAACCCTTCGAAACAGCCCCTGAGACACCAATTATGGCACTTCCGGTTGGCACAGGAAGCTATAAATCAATACATATCCTCATTGGGGTATGCTGTTACAGAATCCTGAGTTTTAAGTCCGTTACGTTAAGAATTGACTGATTTACACAGGGTTGAATGCACTATGTCTATCAAACTGCAGGCAGGGTATGGGTAAACACTTTTAGGGGCATTTTAACCACTTCCGGTTGGTCCAGGAAGCTTAGAATCAACACAGGTAGACCTCATAGTGGCCTGATGGACTGGTACCGAAGACAGGTTCATACGACATTCATAACCCATATAGACTTCAGGTTGAAATTAGGGGTGCAGGCAATGTATTCCTATGGGGAGAGATGACACTGCATTCTGTGAGATCAAAAAACACTGTTTTACTGTTAAGGGTTAATGCCACACGGTCAAGGTTAGGCTTGCACGGATCGGGAGGACCTTAGGAACATTCCTGTGGTGGAATTTTTCTTCTCACCCTAACGGTTCTCTCACTCTCACCCAAAATCAAATGACGTTGTGGGGCAGGCTTCATTTTGGGGCCTACTATTCTAATGGTCGCTGCGCTTAGACCGAGCGAGCTACGGTCAAGCGGGATAGCTCGTTGAACTCAGCACAGTCTGGAGACTATGGTAATGCCATTTCCTGCTCTCTGTGTCTTTAAGCACCGCACTTTATCACTCCATCCTTCCTGTGTGTGTGTGAGGGAGCTTTTCTTTGACATCTGTTGGGAGAAATGACTGATTTACACTTCAGAAGGGTTAGCTAGTCACACATATGAAATTTTGGAGAGATCAGACTTTTTTAACCCCTCGAAACAGCCCCTGAGACACCAATTATGGCACTTCCGGTTGGCACAGGAAGCTATAAGTCAACACATATCTTGATTGACATAGCCACTTACAGAATCCTGAGTTTTAAGTCTTTACGTTAAGAATTGACTGATCTACACAGGGTTGAATGCACTATGTCTATCAAACTGCAGGCAGTGTATCGGTATACACTTGTAGGGTGATTTTAACCACTTCCGGTTGCTCCAGGAAGCTTAGATTCGACACAGGTAGACCTCATAGTGGCCTGATGGACTGTCATAGAAGACAGGTTCATAAGGCATTCATAACCCACATAGGCTTCAGGTTGAATTTAGAGGTGCAGGCAATGTATTCCTATGGGGAGAGAAGTCAAAGCAAGCTGTTTCAAGTAAACACCTTCTTTTTACTGTGAAGGGTTAATGCCACACGGTCAAGCTTAGGCTTGCACGGATCGGGAGGACCTCAGGAACGTACCTGAGGTCGAATTGTGCTTCTCACCCTAACGGTTCTCTCACTGCAACCCAAAATCAAATGACATTGTGGGGCAGGCTTCATTTTGGGCCTTCTTTTATTCAAGTTGGCTGCACTCAGAACGAGCTACGGTCAAGCGGGGCGTCTCGTTGAACTCGGCACAGTCTGGAGACTATGGTGATGCCATTTTTTGTGTTGATTTCAGACTGACATTTTGGTGATGGTCCCTCTCCGTTTAAACATATTGCAAATGCACAAAAGTCAACTAGCAAGTCAGTGTCCATCAGTCAATTAGCTGTCATTATGACACCAAACGGATATCAATTGACACCAAACCCACTTTTTCCTACTCATTTAGAAGCCAACTATCACATATGTCAGAGCAGGCCCATAATTCACAGCGCCTTCAGTTTAAAACATAATAAAAAGGTAAAACACATAGTTACGTTCTAGCTGCGGGTCCAGTTCGGACATTATGTGAAGTCCTATGTGAGGCGACCCCGAATCCCGAGTTTCGGCTCGATAGGTCATTTGGTGTCCGAGAAAAACCCTAATTGGTGCTGAAAATCCACTATTTTCCATGCCTTGCTACGGGGTCCTTGAACGAGTTATCGGACAGAAACGTTGGGGTCCGTCTCTATGGGCCGAGCCGGTTTCAATGCACCTAGCCTTGCGTCTCTGAGACTTTTCTAAACGTCGTCATTTTCGTGATGGTCAAAATGAATTGAAGGTATTGCAAATGTACGAGGCTGTTTCTCGGTCCGAGAACCGTCTAGAGCCACGTAACTCACCACGCACCATCGACCGGAGGTCTAGAACAGGTTTCTAAAGTTTCGGAACTCTAGGTCTGACGGTTCTTTTTTAGCTCCAACAAAGCTAACTATTGCAGCCACTGTCTGTCTCTACGCACCCCAATACGTCCCTCCATCCAAGTTGTGTTTTAGTGTGATTTTTTTTTCCTTTGATTTTTTGGGGGAAAAATGACTGATTTACAGTTCATGGGGGTTCCCTAATCACACATATGACATTTTGGAGAGATCAGACTTTTTTAACCCTTCGAAACAGCCCCTGAGACACCAATTATGGCACTTCCGGTTGGCACAGGAAGCTTAGATTCGACACAGGTAGACCTCATAGTGGCCTGATGGACTGTCATAGAAGACAGGTTCATAAGGCATTCATAACCCACATAGGCTTCCGGTTGAATTTAGAGGTGCAGGCAATGTATTCCTATGGGGAGAGAAGTCAAAGCAAGCTGTTTCAAGTAAACACCTTCTTTTTACTGTGAAGGGTTAATGCCACACGGTCAAGCTTAGGCTTGCATGGATCGGGAGGACCTCAGGAACGTACCTGAGGTCGAATTGTGCTTCTCACCCTAACGGTTCTCTCACTGCAACCCAAAATCAAATGACATTGTGGGGCAGGCTTCATTTTGGGCCTTCTTTTTTTCAAGTTGGCTGCACTCAGAACGAGCTACGGTCAAGCGGGGCGTCTCGTTGAACTCGGCACAGTCTGGAGACTATGGTGATGCCATTTTTTGTGTTGATTTCAGACTGACATTTTGGTGATGGTCCCTCTCCGTTTAAACATATTGCAAATGCACAAAAGTCAACTAGCAAGTCAGTGTCCATCAGTCAATTAGCTGTCATTATGACACCAAACGGATATCAATTGACACCAAACCCACTTTTTCCTACTCATTTAGAAGCCAACTATCACATATGTCAGAGCAGGCCCATAATTCACAGCGCCTTCAGTTTAAAACATAATAAAAAGGTAAAACACATAGTTACGTTCTAGCTGCGGGTCCAGTTCGGACATTATGTGAAGTCCTATGTGAGGCGACCCCGAATCCCGAGTTTCGGCTCGATAGGTCATTTGGTGTCCGAGAAAAACCCTAATTGGTGCTGAAAATCCACTATTTTCCATGCCTTGCTACGGGGTCCTTGAACGAGTTATCGGACAGAAACGTTGGGGTCCGTCTCTATGGGCCGAGCCGGTTTCAATGCACCTAGCCTTGCGTCTCTGAGACTTTTCTAAACGTCGTCATTTTCGTGATGGTCAAAATGAATTGAAGGTATTGCAAATGTACGAGGCTGTTTCTCGGTCCGAGAACCGTCTAGAGCCACGTAACTCACCACGCACCATCGACCGGAGGTCTAGAACAGGTTTCTAAAGTTTCGGAACTCTAGGTCTGACGGTTATTTTTTAGCTCCAACAAAGCTAACTATTGCAGCCACTGTCTGTCTCTACGCACCCCAATACGTCCCTCCATCCAAGTTGTGTTTTAGTGTGATTTTTTTTTCCTTAGATTTTTTTGGGGAAAAATGACTGATTTACAGTTCATGGGGGTTCCCTAATCACACATATGACATTTTGGAGAGATCAGACTTTTTTAACCCTTCGAAACAGCCCCTGAGACACCAATTATGGCACTTCCGGTTGGCACAGGAAGCTTAGATTCGACACAGGTAGACCTCATAGTGGCCTGATGGACTGTCATAGAAGACAGGTTCATAAGGCATTCATAACCCACATAGGCTTCAGGTTGAATTTAGAGGTGCAGGCAATGTATTCCTATGGGGAGAGAAGTCAAAGCAAGCTGTTTCAAGTAAACACCTTCTTTTTACTGTGAAGGGTTAATGCCACACGGTCAAGCTTAGGCTTGCATGGATCGGGAGGACCTCAGGAACGTACCTGAGGTCGAATTGTGCTTCTCACCCTAACGGTTCTCTCACTGCAACCCAAAATCAAATGACATTGTGGGGCAGGCTTCATTTTGGGCCTTCTTTTTTTCAAGTTGGCTGCACTCAGAACGAGCTACGGTCAAGCGGGGCGTCTCGTTGAACTCGGCACAGTCTGGAGACTATGGTGATGCCATTTTTTGTGTTGATTTCAGACTGACATTTTGGTGATGGTCCCTCTCCGTTTAAACATATTGCAAATGCACAAAAGTCAACTAGCAAGTCAGTGTCCATCAGTCAATTAGATGTCATTATGACACCAAACGGATATCAATTGACACCAAACCCACTTTTTGGAGACTATGGTGATGCCATTTTTTGTGTTGATTTCAGAATGCCATTTTGGTGATGGTCCCTCTCCGTTTAAACATATTGCAAATGCACAAAAGTCAACTAGCAAGTCAGTGTCCATCAGTCAATTAGATGTCATTATGACACCAAACCCACTTTTTCCTACTCATTTAGAAGCCAACTATCACATATGTCAGAGCAGTCCCATAATTCACAGCGCCTTTAGTTTAAAACATAATAAAAAGGTAAAACACATAGTTACGTTCTAGCTGCGGGTCCAGTTCGGACATCATGTGAAGTCCTATGTGAGGCGACCCCGAATCCCGAGTTTCGGCTCGATAGGTCATTTGGTGTCCGAGAAAAACCCTAATTGGTGCTGAAAATCCACTTTTTTCCATGCCTTGCTACGGGGTCCTTGAACGAGCTATCGGACAGAAACGTTGGGGTCCGTCTCTATGGGCCGAGCCGGTTTCAATGCACCTAGCCTTGCGTCTCTGAGACTTTTCTAAACGTCGTCATTTTCGTAATGGTCAAAATGAATTGAAGGTATTGCAAATGTACGAGGCTGTTTCTCGGTCCGAGAACCGTCTAGAGCCACGTAACTCACCACGCACCATCGACCGGAGGTCTAGAACAGGTTTCTAAAGTTTCGGAACACTAGGTCTGACGGTTCTTTTTTAGCTCCAACAAAGCTAACTATTGCAGCCACTGTCAGTCTCTACGCACCCCAATACGTCCCTCCGCAGAGCTCCGCAGCACACTTTAAAAAGATTCGTATGAACACCCTGCAACTGGATCTGTAACCGTTGAAAAAAAAAACGCCTATTTGTGACCATCACCAAGTTGTCATTGTTCCGTTTCTCTTAAATGACGATAGATAAATGGCTGGTTCTTTTTTTATTGACACCGGAGGCTCCTTGACTTTGACCTGAAGTGGAACAATAATTTCTCTATTTCCATTTTGGACCTTTAATCCCAGAAAAACGGCCATAACTCAAAAACCGTTGAGGCCTAGACGCCATCTTGTTCGGGGCCAACTGCCCATTATGCCAAACCTACGCTCACCAAGTTTTGGCTTCGAAATATTTTCCGTTTTCGAGATAAGGCCCCGTCGTGATTCGTGATGTTTTGCCAAATTGCCATATGATTCCGTATGCCCTCTTGTGGGAATTTCCGGGATAGCGGAAAAATGGTCCAAAACTTGTTTATTTTATAAAACGGAAACCGAATGTCCGACAAAGTTCATTTGATGACTTCCCGGTAGGTCTGGCCCTACCGCACGGCCCGACGCCGACCGCTAATTTTACAAACGATTTCGGACGTCTAGTAAGGGACCGTACATTTGCAATATGGACTTTTTCACCGATCATACACGAAATGCCGAAATGTTCCCTTAAGGTATGTAAAGGTTATCACTCAGGACTCTGAATCCTACAATCCGAGTTTAAATCTTGGACGATCCTACCATGTCAATTAATTTGCCTCGTGGAACTAGAATATAGCTGTCCAAATATTCTTGTCAGTTGAAAGTATTTGCAACACGTGAAGGAACGACAGTCCGCTGTTGCTAATTAAACGCATAATTTTTTTTTTTTCAATTTCCATGTGGATTTAGAATATGGTTCTATGATGTAATGGTTAGCACTCTGGACTTTGAATCCAGTGATCTGAGTTCAAATCTTGGTAGAATCTTCCTATTTTTTGTGCTGAATTATTCACATGGCCAACCAATAATCTCATAATCTGCTGTTTATCCGGTGTACAAATGACAGGAAAATCGGAAGTCTACAATAATTACTCTATATAGGGTTCTATGGTGTACTGGTTAGCACTAAGGACTCTGAGTCCTGCGATCTGAGTTCAAATCTCGGTAGGATCTACCTTGATTTTGCAGTGACACAGTCAATAAGCACTCTTGTTACGCACAAATGGCTAGCCAACGGTAAATGCATACTATGAGTTGTTGGTAAGTTTTTTAATTGAAAACTTGCAGCCCCACAAAGAACTGAAAATGTTTCATATTTTGTTCACACTCATCACATCATTCGTGTTGGAAATATGTGGATTTCCAAGTGGATGCATGGTAGGGTAGCCCAGTTGATACCGTTTCTGGCCAGAAAATATTTTGTCTGTTTTTCCGGTGAACCAAGGACAGTAAAATCTGAACCCGTAACAGAGTATTGAGTACAGGGTTCTATGCTGTAAAGGTTATCACTCAGGACTCTGAATCCTACAATCCGAGTTTAAATCTTGGACGATCCTACCATGTCAATTCATTTGCCCCGTGGAACTTGAATATAGCTGTCCAAATATTGTTGTCAGTTGAAAGTATTTGCAACACGTGAAGGAACAACAGTCCGCTGTTGCTAATTAAACGCATAAAATTTTTTTTTTCAATTTCCATGTGGATTTAGAATATGGTTCTATGGTGTAATGGTTAGCACTCTGGACTTTGAATCCAGTGATCTGAGTTCAAATCTCGGTAGAACCTTCCTATTTTTTGTGCTGAATTATTCACATGGCCAACCAATAATCTCATAATCTGCTGTTTATCCGGTGTACAAATGACAGGAAAATCGGAAGTCTACAATAATTATTCTGTATAGGGTTCTATGGTGTAATGGTTAGCACTCGGGACTCTGAATCCTGCAATCCGAGTTCAAATCTCGGTAGGACCTCTCTTGATTTTGCAGTGACACACTCCTCCCCTGTCAACTTTAAAAAAGTCGTGTGTGAAAGAAACAAATGGGTGGAGTCAATAAGCACTCTTGTTACGCACAAATGGCTAGCCAACGGTAAATGCATACTATGAGTTCCTGGTAAGTTTTTTAATTGAAAACTTGCAGCCCCACAAAGAACTGAAAATGTTTCATATTTTGTTCACACTCATCACATCATTCGTGTTGGAAATATGTGGATTTCCAAGTGGATGCATGGTAGGGTAGCCCAGTTGATACCGTTTCTGGCCAGAAAATATTTTGTCTGTTTTTCCGGTGAACCAAGGACAGTAAAATCTGAACCCGTAACAGAGTATTGAGTACAGGGTTCTATGCTGTAAAGGTTATCACTCAGGACTCTGAATCCTACAATCCGAGTTTAAATCTTGGACGATCCTACCATGTCAATTCATTTGCCCCGTGGAACTTGAATATAGCTGTCCAAATATTGTTGTCAGTTGAAAGTATTTGCAACACGTGAAGGAACGACAGTCCGCTGTTGCTAATTAAACGCATAATTTTTTTTTTTCAATTTCCATGTGGATTTAGAATATGGTTCTATGGTGTAATGGTTAGCACTCTGGACTTTGAATCCAGTGATCTGAGTTCAAATCTCGGTAGAACCTTCCTATTTTTTGTGCTGAATTATTCACATGGCCAACCAATAATCTCATAATCTGCTGTTTATCCGGTGTACAAATGACAGGAAAATCGGAAGTCTACAAAAATTATTCTGTATAGGGTTCTATGGTGTAATGGTTAGCACTCGGGACTCTGAATCCTGCAATCCGAGTTCAAATCTCGGTAGGACCTATCTTGATTTTGCAGTGACACACTCCTCCCCTGTCAACTTTAAAATAGTTGTGCGTGAAAGAAACAAATGGGTGGGAGTCAATAAGCACTCTTGTTACGCACGAATGGCTAGCCAACGTTAAATGCATACTATGAGTTGTTGGTATGTTTTTTAATTGAAAACTTGCAGCCCCACAAAGAACTGAAAATGTTTCATATTTTGTTCACACTCATCACATCATTCGTGTTGGAAATATGTGGATTTCCAAGTGGATGGATGCATGGTAGGGTAGCCCAGTTGATACCGTTTCTGGCCAGAAAATATTTTGTCTGTTTTTCCGGTGAACCAAGGACAGTAAACTCTGAACCCGTAACAGAGTATTGAGTACAGGGTTCTATGCTGTAAAGGTTATCACTCAGGACTCTGAATCCTACAATCCGAGTTTAAATCTTGGACGATCCTACCATGTCAATTCATTTGCCCCGTGGAACTTGAATATAGCTGTCCAAATATTGTTGTCAGTTGAAAGTATTTGCAACACGTGAAGGAACGACAGTCCGCTGTTGCTAATTTAAACGCAGATTTTTTTTTTTTTCAATTTCCATGTGGATTTAGAATATGGTTCTATGATGTAATGGTTAGCACTCTGGACTTTGAATCCAGTGATCCGAGTTCAAATCTCGGTAGAACCTTCTTTTTTTTTGTGCTGAATTATTCACATGGCCAACCAATAATCTCATAATCTGCTGTTTATCCGGTGTACAAATGACAGGGAAATCGGAAGTCTACAATAATTACTCTTTATAGGGTTCTATGGTGTAATGGTTAGCACTCAGGACTCTGAATCCTGCGATCCGAGTTCAAATCTCGGTAGGACCTACCTTGATTTTGCAGTGACACACTCCTCCCCTGTCAACTTTAAAATAGTCGTGTGTGAAAGAAACAAATGGGTGGAGTCAATAAGCACTCTTGTTACGCACAAATGGCTAGCCAACGGTAAATGCATACTATGAGTTCCTGGTAAGTTTTTTAATTGAAAACTTGCAGCCCCACAAAGAACTGAAAATGTTTCATATTTTGTTCACACTCATCACATCATTCGTGTTGGAAATATGTGGATTTCCAAGTGGATGCATGGTAGGGTAGCCCAGTTGATACCGTTTCTGGCCAGAAAATATTTTGTCTGTTTTTCCGGTGAACCAAGGACAGTAAAATCTGAACCCGTAACAGAGTATTGAGTACAGGGTTCTACGCTGTAAAGGTTATCACTCAGGACTCTGAATCCTACAATCCGAGTTTAAATCTTGGACGATCCTACCATGTCAATTCATTTGCCCCGTGGAACTTGAATATAGCTGTCCAAATATTGTTGTCAGTTGAAAGTATTTGCAACACGTGAAGGAACGACAGTCCGCTGTTGCTAATTAAACGCATAATTTTTTTTTTTTCAATTTCCATGTGGATTTAGAATATGGTTCTATGGTGTAATGGTTAGCACTCTGGACTTTGAATCCAGTGATCCGAGTTCAAATCTCGGTAGAACCTTCCTATTTTTTGTGCTGAATTATTCACATGGCCAACCAATAATCTCATAATCTGCTGTTTATCCGGTGTACAAATGACAGGAAAATCGGAAGTCTACAACAATTATTCTGTATAGGGTTCTATGGTGTAATGGTTAGCACTCGGGACTCTGAATCCTGCAATCCGAGTTCAAATCTCGGTAGGACCTATCTTGATTTTGCAGTGACACACTCCTCCCCTGTCAACTTTAAAATAGTTGTGCGTGAAAGAAACAAATGGGTGGGAGTCAATAAGCACTCTTGTTACGCACGAATGGCTAGCCAACGTTAAATGCATACTATGAGTTGTTGGTATGTTTTTTAATTGAAAACTTGCAGCCCCACAAAGAACTGAAAATGTTTCATATTTTGTTCACACTCATCACATCATTCGTGTTGGAAATATGTGGATTTCCAAGTGGATGGATGCATGGTAGGGTAGCCCAGTTGATACCGTTTCTGGCCAGAAAATATTTTGTCTGTTTTTCCGGTGAACCAAGGACAGTAAACTCTGAACCCGTAACAGAGTATTGAGTACAGGGTTCTATGCTGTAAAGGTTATCACTCAGGACTCTGAATCCGAAAATCCGAGTTTAAATCTTGGACGATCCTACCATGTCAATTAATTTGCCTCGTGGAACTAGAATATAGCTGTCCAAATATTGTTGTCAGTTGAAAGTATTTGCAACACGTGAAGGAACGACAGTCCACTGTTGCTAATTAAACACAGATTTTTTTTTTTCAATTTCCATGTGGATTTAAAATATGGTTCTATGGTGTAATGGTTAGCACTCTGGACTTTGAATCCAGTGATCCGAGTTCAAATCTCGGTAGAACCTTCCTATTTTTTGTGCTGAATTATTCACATGGCCAAACAATAATATCATAATCTGCTGTTTATCCGGTGTACAAATGACAGGAAAATCGGAAGTCTACAATAATTACTCTGTATAGGGTTCTATGGTGTAATGGTTAGCACTCAGGACTCTGAATCCTGAATCCTGAATCCATCCGAGTTTAAATAGTTGTGCGTGAAAGTAACAAGTGGGTGGGAGTCGATAAGCACTCTTGTTACGCACGAATGGCTAGCCTACAGTAAATGCATACTATGAGTGCCTGGTAGTTGATACCGTTTCTGGCCAGACAATATTTGATCTGTTTTTCCGGTGAACCAAGGACAGTAAAATCTGAACCCGTCACAGAGTATTGAGTACAGGGTTCTATGCTGTAAAGGTTATCACTCAGGACTCTGAATCCTACAATCCGAGTTTAAATCTTGGACGATCCTACCATGTCAATTAATTTGCCTCGTGGAACTCGAATATAGCTGTCCAAATATTGTTGTCAGTTGAAAGTATTTGCAACACGTGAACGAACGACAGTCCACTGTTGCTAATTAAACACAGATTTTTTTTTTTCAATTTCCATGTGGATTTAGAATATGGTTCTATGGTGTAATGGTTAGCACTCTGGACTTTGAATCCTGTGATCCGAGTTCAAATCTCGGTAGAACCTTCCTATTTTTTGTGCTGAATTATTCACATGGCCAAACAATAATCTCATAATCTGCTGTTTATCCGGTGTACAAATGACATGAAAATCGGAAGTCTACAATAATTACTCTGTATAGGGTTCTATGGTGTAATGGTTAGCACTCAGGACTCTGAATCCTGCGATCCGAGTTCAAATCTCGGTAGGACCTACCTTGATTTTGCAGTGACACACTCCTCCCTTGTCAACTTTAAAATAGTTGTGCGTGAAAGAAACAAGTGGGTGGGAGTCGATAAGCACTCTTGTTACGCACTAATGGCTAGCCTACGGTAAATGCATACTATGAGTGCCTGGTAGTTGATACCGTTTCTGGCCAGACAATATTTGATCTGTTTTTCCGGTGAACCAAGGACAGTAAAATCTGAACCCGTCACAGAGTATTGAGTACAGGGTTCTATGCTGTAAAGGTTATCACTCAGGACTCTGAATCCGAAAATCCGAGTTTAAATCTTGGACGATCCTACCATGTCAATTAATTTGCCTCGTGGAACTAGAATATAGCTGTCCAAATATTGTTGTCAGTTGAAAGTATTTGCAACACGTGAAGGAACGACAGTCCACTGTTGCTAATTAAACACAGATTTTTTTTTTTCAATTTCCATGTGGATTTAGAATATGGTTCTATGGTGTAATGGTTAGCACTCAGGACTCTGAATCCTGCGATCCGAGTTCAAATCTCAGTAGGACCTACCTTGATTTTGCAGTGACACACTCCTCCCTTGTCAACTTTAAAATAGTTGTGCGTGAAAGAAACAAGTGGGTGGGAGTCGATAAGCACTCTTGTTACGCACTAATGGCTAGCCTACGGTAAATGCATACTATGAGTGCCTGGTAGTTGATACCGTTTCTGGCCAGACAATATTTGATCTGTTTTTCCGGTGAACCAAGGACAGTAAAATCTGAACCCGTCACAGAGTATTGAGTACAGGGTTCTATGCTGTAAAGGTTATCACTCAGGACTCTGAATCCGAAAATCCGAGTTTAAATCTTGGACGATCCTACCATGTCAATTAATTTGCCTCGTGGAACTAGAATATAGCTGTCCAAATATTGTTGTCAGTTGAAAGTATTTGCAACACGTGAAGGAACGACAGTCCGCTGTTGCTAATTTAAACGCAGATTTTTTTTTTTTTCAATTTCCATGTGGATTTAGAATATGGTTCTATGATGTAATGGTTAGCACTCTGGACTTTGAATCCAGTGATCCGAGTTCAAATCTCGGTAGAACCTTCTTTTTTTTTGTGCTGAATTATTCACATGGCCAACCAATAATCTCATAATCTGCTGTTTATCCGGTGTACAAATGACAGGGAAATCGGAAGTCTACAATAATTACTCTTTATAGGGTTCTATGGTGTAATGGTTAGCACTCAGGACTCTGAATCCTGCGATCCGAGTTCAAATCTCGGTAGGACCTACCTTGATTTTGCAGTGACACACTCCTCCCCTGTCAACTTTAAAATAGTCGTGTGTGAAAGAAACAAATGGGTGGAGTCAATAAGCACTCTTGTTACGCACAAATGGCTAGCCAACGGTAAATGCATACTATGAGTTCCTGGTAAGTTTTTTAATTGAAAACTTGCAGCCCCACAAAGAACTGAAAATGTTTCATATTTTGTTCACACTCATCACATCATTCGTGTTGGAAATATGTGGATTTCCAAGTGGATGCATGGTAGGGTAGCCCAGTTGATACCGTTTCTGGCCAGAAAATATTTTGTCTGTTTTTCCGGTGAACCAAGGACAGTAAAATCTGAACCCGTAACAGAGTATTGAGTACAGGGTTCTACGCTGTAAAGGTTATCACTCAGGACTCTGAATCCTACAATCCGAGTTTAAATCTTGGACGATCCTACCATGTCAATTCATTTGCCCCGTGGAACTTGAATATAGCTGTCCAAATATTGTTGTCAGTTGAAAGTATTTGCAACACGTGAAGGAACGACAGTCCGCTGTTGCTAATTAAACGCATAATTTTTTTTTTTTCAATTTCCATGTGGATTTAGAATATGGTTCTATGGTGTAATGGTTAGCACTCTGGACTTTGAATCCAGTGATCCGAGTTCAAATCTCGGTAGAACCTTCCTATTTTTTGTGCTGAATTATTCACATGGCCAACCAATAATCTCATAATCTGCTGTTTATCCGGTGTACAAATGACAGGAAAATCGGAAGTCTACAATAATTATTCTGTATAGGGTTCTATGGTGTAATGGTTAGCACTCGGGACTCTGAATCCTGCAATCCGAGTTCAAATCTCGGTAGGACCTATCTTGATTTTGCAGTGACACACTCCTCCCCTGTCAACTTTAAAATAGTTGTGCGTGAAAGAAACAAATGGGTGGGAGTCAATAAGCACTCTTGTTACGCACGAATGGCTAGCCAACGTTAAATGCATACTATGAGTTGTTGGTATGTTTTTTAATTGAAAACTTGCAGCCCCACAAAGAACTGAAAATGTTTCATATTTTGTTCACACTCATCACATCATTCGTGTTGGAAATATGTGGATTTCCAAGTGGATGGATGCATGGTAGGGTAGCCCAGTTGATACCGTTTCTGGCCAGAAAATATTTTGTCTGTTTTTCCGGTGAACCAAGGACAGTAAACTCTGAACCCGTAACAGAGTATTGAGTACAGGGTTCTATGCTGTAAAGGTTATCACTCAGGACTCTGAATCCGAAAATCCGAGTTTAAATCTTGGACGATCCTACCATGTCAATTAATTTGCCTCGTGGAACTAGAATATAGCTGTCCAAATATTGTTGTCAGTTGAAAGTATTTGCAACACGTGAAGGAACGACAGTCCACTGTTGCTAATTAAACACAGATTTTTTTTTTTCAATTTCCATGTGGATTTAAAATATGGTTCTATGGTGTAATGGTTAGCACTCTGGACTTTGAATCCAGTGATCCGAGTTCAAATCTCGGTAGAACCTTCCTATTTTTTGTGCTGAATTATTCACATGGCCAAACAATAATATCATAATCTGCTGTTTATCCGGTGTACAAATGACAGGAAAATCGGAAGTCTACAATAATTACTCTGTATAGGGTTCTATGGTGTAATGGTTAGCACTCAGGACTCTGAATCCTGAATCCTGAATCCATCCGAGTTTAAATAGTTGTGCGTGAAAGTAACAAGTGGGTGGGAGTCGATAAGCACTCTTGTTACGCACGAATGGCTAGCCTACAGTAAATGCATACTATGAGTGCCTGGTAGTTGATACCGTTTCTGGCCAGACAATATTTGATCTGTTTTTCCGGTGAACCAAGGACAGTAAAATCTGAACCCGTCACAGAGTATTGAGTACAGGGTTCTATGCTGTAAAGGTTATCACTCAGGACTCTGAATCCTACAATCCGAGTTTAAATCTTGGACGATCCTACCATGTCAATTAATTTGCCTCGTGGAACTCGAATATAGCTGTCCAAATATTGTTGTCAGTTGAAAGTATTTGCAACACGTGAACGAACGACAGTCCACTGTTGCTAATTAAACACAGATTTTTTTTTTTCAATTTCCATGTGGATTTAGAATATGGTTCTATGGTGTAATGGTTAGCACTCTGGACTTTGAATCCTGTGATCCGAGTTCAAATCTCGGTAGAACCTTCCTATTTTTTGTGCTGAATTATTCACATGGCCAAACAATAATCTCATAATCTGCTGTTTATCCGGTGTACAAATGACATGAAAATCGGAAGTCTACAATAATTACTCTGTATAGGGTTCTATGGTGTAATGGTTAGCACTCAGGACTCTGAATCCTGCGATCCGAGTTCAAATCTCGGTAGGACCTACCTTGATTTTGCAGTGACACACTCCTCCCTTGTCAACTTTAAAATAGTTGTGCGTGAAAGAAACAAGTGGGTGGGAGTCGATAAGCACTCTTGTTACGCACTAATGGCTAGCCTACGGTAAATGCATACTATGAGTGCCTGGTAGTTGATACCGTTTCTGGCCAGACAATATTTGATCTGTTTTTCCGGTGAACCAAGGACAGTAAAATCTGAACCCGTCACAGAGTATTGAGTACAGGGTTCTATGCTGTAAAGGTTATCACTCAGGACTCTGAATCCGAAAATCCGAGTTTAAATCTTGGACGATCCTACCATGTCAATTAATTTGCCTCGTGGAACTAGAATATAGCTGTCCAAATATTGTTGTCAGTTGAAAGTATTTGCAACACGTGAAGGAACGACAGTCCACTGTTGCTAATTAAACACAGATTTTTTTTTTTCAATTTCCATGTGGATTTAGAATATGGTTCTATGGTGTAATGGTTAGCACTCAGGACTCTGAATCCTGCGATCCGAGTTCAAATCTCAGTAGGACCTACCTTGATTTTGCAGTGACACACTCCTCCCTTGTCAACTTTAAAATAGTTGTGCGTGAAAGAAACAAGTGGGTGGGAGTCGATAAGCACTCTTGTTACGCACGAATGGCTAGCCTTCGGTAAATGCATACTATGAGTGCCTGGTAGTTGATACCGTTTCTGGCCAGACAATATTTGATCTGTTTTTCCGGTGAACCAAGGACAGTAAAATCTGAACCCGTCACAGAGTATTGAGTACAGGGTTCTATGCTGTAAAGGTTATCACTCAGGACTCTGAATCCGAAAATCCGAGTTTAAATCTTGGACGATCCTACCATGTCAATTAATTTGCCTCGTGGAACTAGAATATAGCTGTCCAAATATTGTTGTCAGTTGAAAGTATTTGCAACACGTGAAGGAACGACAGTCCACTGTTGCTAATTAAACACAGATTTTTTTTTTTCAATTTCCATGTGGATTTAGAATATGGTTCTATGGTGTAATGGTTAGCACTCTGGACTTTGAATCCAGTGATCCGAGTTCAAATCTCGGTAGAACCTTCCTATTTTTTGTGCTGAATTATTCACATGGCCAAACAATAATCTCATAATCTGCTGTTTATCCGGTGTACAAATGACAGGAAAATCGGAAGTCTACAATAATTACTCTGTATAGGTTTCTATGGTGTAATGGTTAGCACTCAGGACTCTGAATCCTGCGATCCGAGTTCAAATCTCGGTAGGACCTACCTTGATTTTGCAGTGACACACTCCTCCCTTGTCAACTTTAAAATAGTTGTGCGTGGAAGAAACAAGTGGGTGGGAGTCGATAAGCACTCTTGTTACGCACGAATGGCTAGCCTTCGGTAAATGCATACTATGAGTGCCTGGTAGTTGATACCGTTTCTGGCCAGACAATATTTGATCTGTTTTTCCGGTGAACCAAGGACAGTAAAATCTGAACCCGTCACAGAGTATTGAGTACAGGGTTCTATGCTGTAAAGGTTATCACTCAGGACTCTGAATCCGAAAATCCGAGTTTAAATCTTGGACGATCCTACCATGTCAATTAATTTGCCTCGTGGAACTCGAATATAGCTGTCCAAATATTGTTGTCAGTTGAAAGTATTTGCAACACGTGAAGGAACGACAGTCTGCTGTTGCTAATTAAACACAGATTTTTTATTTTTCAATTTCCATGTGGATTTAGAATATGGTTCTATGGTGTAATGGTTAGCACTCTGGACTTTGAATCTAGTGATCCGAGTTCAAATCTCGGTAGAACCTTCCTATTTTTTGTGCTGAATTATTCACATGGCCAACCAATAATCTCATAATCTGCTGTTTATCCGGTGTACAAATGACATGAAAATCGGAAGTCTACAATAATTACTCTGTATAGGGTATAGACATAAAGATCAAGTGCAGCAAGTAAGGCAGGACATCGCCGACGGTCTTGAGAACATCAACAAGACCCTATTGCCTGGGAGGCTCAAGCTTTGGTGCCTACAGTTTGGACTTCTCCTCAGTGTAATGTGGCCACTCACCGTCTATGAGGTCCCAATAACAACAGTGGAGAAGATGGAGCGAACAATTACCTCATACTTGAAGAAATGGCTGGGTGTCCCACGATGCTTAAGTAACATCGGCCTCTATGGCAAAGGGGTCCTTGAACTACCTCTTACAAGTCTAACGGAGGAGTACAAGTGCTCTAAAGTAAGACTTCAGATGACATTGAAGGACTCCAAAGACCAGACCATTAGCAAGGCTGCACCTCCCCTACAAACTGGACGGAAATGGACATCATCCAAGGCTGTGCAGCAAGCAACATCAGCCCTGAGACACCAAGACATTGTGGGGAATATCCAGCATGGAAGAGGAGGCTTTGGCCTGGCAGCAAGCAAACCAACGTTCCATAAGGCAACAGCATCTGAACGCAGGAAGCTGGTGGTCGAGGAGGTGCGCAGACAGGAGGAGACTGCAAGAAGTGCAAAGGCTCTCTCTTGCTAAACAAGGGCAATGGACGCGGTGGGAAGGCCTGGAGAGGAGAAAGATCAACTGGAATGAGCATTGGCAAATGGAGGCAAGCAACATCAGCTTCATCATAAGAGCTGTTTATGATGTGCTTCCATCACCAAAAAATCTACATCAATGGTATGGCGAGGACTCGACCTGCCCCCTCTGCCCAGCTCCAGCGACTCTCAGGCATATAATGACAGGTTGCAAGACCAGCCTCTCACAAGGCCGCTACACCTGGAGGCACAATCAGGTCCTCAAGAGCCTGGCTGCAGCACTTGAGACCAAGAGGAGTGCAACCAATTCATTACCTCCAAAAACAAGCAATCCCGTCAAAACAACAACATTCATCCGGGAGGGACAGAAAAGGCCCAAGTATCCTCCTACAAAGCCAGAAACTGGACACCTAGCCATGGCCCGGGACTGGAAGATGCTTGTCGATATTGGCCAGCAACTAATTTTTCCACCTTGCTTCTACCAACCTTAGGCCAGACATGGTACTCTGGTCCCCTTCACGAAAGGCTGTGTACATCATAGAGCTCACAGTCCCGTGGGAAAACTCTGTTGAAGAGGCCTACGAGCGTAAGAAACTGCGTTACACAGAGTTGGCAGCAGACGCAACTCAGCGTGGCTGGAATGCAAAAGTCTGGCCAGTTGAAGTGGGATGCAGAGGATTCGTGGCTTCTTCCACCATCAGGTTGCTGAAAGAACTTGGAATCCATGGACAGGCTCTGCGGCAGACCGTCAGAGCAGTTTCTCAAGCAGCTGAAAGAGGCAGCCAGTGGATCTGGATCAAACGGAAGGACCCTTGCTGGGCTATAACTTCATGACCCCCCACCCCCACCTGAGAACCCAATTCAGATCCCTCCAACTTGAGGGCATATGAGGTATGCGGTCAGCTGTAGGACTGGCTCAGGGAAGAGGACGCCCCTGCCTTGCATAGTCCCGTGGGACATCTTAATTGGGCATGGGACACAAGCTAAGGCTTGATCACCCTTTAGCTGGCCACCTTTGATGAGAGTGTTTAGTGATTAAAGGCCGAAACACCCACTGATTCGAAGGCACACTACTGAGGATGTGTCCCAAAATTGACATCTTAACCCAGTCTAAGAAATAAACCTCCCATGCCACTCTGTCAACATCACGGCAAATCTCATGCGAGTGCATTCCATCTATTGGCACAATGGACAGTTTTTAACATCTCATCCCGTGTTTTATGATTCTGATCATCTGGACCAGTCCAGTGACTGCTGTGAAAGGACAGCTGACAACATAGGAAAGTCTGTGTGACAGCTTGGAGAGACAGCTGACTGGAGGGAATAGACCCCACTGGGGCTGTCATGGGCTAGCTACCCATGTTGGCAGTCTCCGACGCTGTTTCAGTATGTTGGAGACACCCGCTAAGTGCTACTGAAAGTCAACAAAGGAACATACCCCTAGAGCCTGCGAGAGCTGGGGCGCAAGATGGCTCAACGACTGATCACATGGTTACGGACCCAGGAACGGAAACGACTACGAGTAGGAACACAGCACATGAGACAACCATAACAGCAGCAGGACACACACTTCAGGCGTGCAGCTGTGGTTGGGAGAGAGTAACATCGGCAAGGGGGTTAAGGATCCATCAAGGGAGGAAAAGATGCTTGGGAGAGCAGAGACAGGGACCTCGCATTGACCAGTACTTCTTACGAAGCAGCCAGTCAAATCAGTCGAATGAAGCACAGCGACGGGACGCAAACCAAAGTTCGCAGAGCATCAGCACCCCTGTAACCGAGGAGGATAACACAAGCACAGAAATGCCGGTGGATGAACTCACCCAACCACAGAGACCTCTAAAACAGGAAAAGATCAAAGGGCACAGACCGAGTGTGAAGTGGCCCAAAGCTGTTGAAAAGAGAGAGTGGGAAACAATCAACAACGACCTGACAAAAATCTTGGAACAACAGGTAGGAACAGCAGAGAAAAAGCTTGAAAGGATGGGAGACATTATCTACCACTACGGAGAAGAGCGCTTTGGAGTAAACGAAAGGAGAAGTGGCAAGACACCACCCGCACCAGCCAAATCTAGGAGGCAGCAGGAGATCGAGATACTTGTCAGAGAGAGAAGGCAGCTGAGGAAGCAGTGGAAGAAGGCCTCTGATGCAGAGAGAGAAGGTCTCATGCTACTCCAAGCAGACATTAAATGTCGGCTGGCAACCTTGCGAAGAGCGGAAAACTTAAGGAAACTTCGTAGGAAGAAGGAACACTCAAGAACACAGTTCTATAAAAACCCCTTTAAGTTTGTCAAAGATCTCTTCGCAAAGGAAAAGTGCGGAATCCTAAAAACTCCAAAGCCTGAACTGGAAGAACATCTGGAAAAGGTCCACCAGGACATGAAAAAGCATGAGCAGATAATCATCCCACATGACATCCCACCTATTCAACCACCAGAATTCAATCTGGACACTGACCCTCCAAAATGGAGGGAAGTAGAGAACGTTGTCCGAAGAGCAAGAGCGGCCTCGGCTCCTGGGCCTAATGGAGTACCATACAAGCTCTACAAGAACGCCCCGGATGTTCTACGCTTTCTTTGGAGGCTCATGAGGATAGTGTGGCAGAAGGAAATAATACCAAAGGCATGGCGAAGGGCTGGTGGTGTGCTAATCCCGAAAGAGAAGGATGCGACAGACATCAGTCAATTCCGACCAATCTCCCTTCTCAACGTCGAAGGGAAGATCTTTTTCAGTATAATAGCACAGAGGCTGTACATTTATCTGGAAAGGAACAAGTACATTGATACATCTGTACAGAAAGCAGGCATTCCTGGTTTCTCTGGTTGCCTGGAACATACTAGTATGATTTGGCACCAGATCCAAACAGCTAAGAAGGACAAGAGAGACCTCTATGTCATCTTCCTCGACCTGGCCAATGCCTTTGGCTCAGTTCCCCATGAACTCCTCTGGGAATCCTTCAACTTTTTCCACGTACCAGAACCCATCACTACACTGGTAAAGGCCTATTTCCAAGACCTGCAATTGTGTTTCACAACACCTGACTTCACAACAACATGGCAGCGCTTGGAAGTAGGCATAATGGCAGGCTGTACAATTTCTCCTCTGGCCTTCACTATGGCCATGGAAGTCATCATCAGGGCATCGAGATGGGTGGTCGGCGGTGAGAGAACTAAGGAGGGGCTCCGTCTCCCACCTATCCGAGCATACATGGATGACATGACTACACTGACCACCACTGCAGCATGCACCAGGCGGCTACTTGCAAAACTGCAGGATAACATCAAGTGGGCCCGGATGAAAATCAAGCCAAGCAAATCTCGAAGCATTTCCATAGTCAAGGGACAGCTTAAAGATGTAAGGTTCTGCATTGGAGATGACCCGATACCAACGGTGTCTGAGCAACCCATCAAGAGCCTGGGTAGATGGTACAACGAAAGCCTCCGGGATAAAGATCAAGTGCAGCAAGTAAGGCAGGACATCGCCGACGGTCTTGAGAACATCAACAAGACCCTACTGCCTGGGAGGCTTAAGCTTTGGTGCCTACAGTTTGGACTTCTCCCCCGTGTAATGTGGCCACTCACCGTCTATGAGGTCCCAATAACAACAGTGGAGAAGATGGAGACTCTGAATCCTACAATCCGAGTTTAAATCTTGGACGATCCTACCATGTCAATTAATTTGCCTCGTGGAACTAGAATATAGCTGTCCAAATATTGTTGTCAGTTGAAAGTATTTGCAACACGTGAAGGAACGACAGTCCGCTGTTGCTAATTAAACGCAATTTTTTTTTTTTCAATTTACATGTAGATTTAGAATATGGTTCTATGGTGTAATGGTTAGCACTCTGGACTTTGAATCCAGTGAACCGAGTTCAAATCTCGGTAGAACCTTCCTATTTTTTGTGCTGAATTATTCACATGGCCAATCAATAATCTCATAATCTGCTGTTTATCCGGTGTACAAATGACACGAAAATCGGAAGTCTACAATAATTACTCTGTATAGGGTTCTATGGTGTAACGTTTAGTACTCAGGACTCTGAATCCTGCGATCCGAGTTCAAATCTCGGTAGGACCTACCTTGATTTTGCAGTGACACACTCCTCCCTTGTCAACTTTAAAATAGTTGTGTGTGAAAGAAACAAGTGGGTGGGAGTCGAAGAGCAGTCTTTGGTAATCACGAATTGCAGCATTCAGGAAATGCTACATTACACCATAGAAACATAATCAAAATTAATTTGGGAATTGTACAGAAAAGTGAGTGCTAACCATATCACCATTTACCGAAGTCAAGCCCTTAATAAGTTGTTAGTGCTATGTGGTACTGTGTGGTTCTATGGTGTAATGGTTAGCACTCAGGACTCTGAATCCTGCGATCCGAGTTCAAATCTCGGTAGGACCTGTCTGGTTTTTGCGATTAATTTGAGTCTTCTGCGAGGGTCATTCCTTCCATATTTTTATCCTATTATGCCGGTGTCGGAACGACATTCCCCTTTTTCTGACAAGAGCTTTCATACCAAGGGTGAGGTGACAGCGTGGTGGAGACTGAAATAATACGAACCCACAAGAAATTCCTACTATTAAGGTAATATGGTAAGTTAATAGTAGTCCAATACTCGCTACTCCAAAAAAGATACATAAGTTTAAAAACAGCATCGTTAATTGCGTTAGAAATATGTAAATGTTCACACAATACGAAGGCCGGTTAGCTCAGTTGGTTAGAGCGTCGTGCTAATAACGCGAAGGTCGCGGGTTCGATACCCGTACTGGCCAATATATGTTTTTCTTTTCTCGAGTTGTACCATGAGCATTCAAAACACGTGTCTCCTGTCAACTGGCGTCCTTCAACACGGAATCTCAACTCAAGCATTGGACTATGAGCATTCATAACACGTTTCTCCTGTAAACTGGCGTCCTTCAACACGGAATCTCAACTCAAGCATTGGACTATGAGCATTCATAACACGTTTCTCCTGTAAACTGGCGTCCTTCAACACGGAATCTCAACTCAAGCATTGGACTATGAGCATTCATAACACGTTTCTCCTGTAAACTGGCGTCCTTCAACACGGAATCTCAACTCAAACATTGGACTATGAGCATTCATAACACGTTTCTCCTGTAAACTGGCGTCCTTCAACACGGAATCTCAACTCAAACATGTCAAATTCGGAGCGCTTTTCTTCCTTTAAAATCGTGAGTTTGTTTATATTCTCTGGTTTAACACGGCTACGTAACTTTTCAAAGCCAGTTCCTAGTTTCTCAAAAGGAATTCCTCGCGATCAATGCGCAAACGACAGTGCCATAATTGTCCACACTGCCATATTTCATTTAAAATTTAATTCCAGTCCGTACTGCCACAACAGGTTCTATGGTGTAATGGTTAGCACTCAGGACTCTGAATCCTGCGATCCGAGTTCAAATCTCGGTAGGACCTGCCTGTGTTTTGCGGCTGTACACACAGTCTTCACTTGGAAGGTTGATTCGGTATCATTCAATGTTATTGTATTCCTAACAATTAACACAAAATACTCAGTCTTAACAAACGTTTTTCCATACATTTTTGTTACATCTGTCTTTCACAGTGTAACTCACTCCCAGAGCCTCCTTTGTTATCTGTGTGGTTCAATCCATGAATACTGATTGGCTGACACAACATTTGTTTTTCCTGCTCTAATTACGCTGGTAACCAGTTTTTAATAGCAATGAGGCACCTCAGGGGTTTGTGGCCAATATACCACAGCTAATGGCTGTATCCGGGCACTCCACAATGCTTTGTGCATAAGCACATTGACTCTGTACCGGTACCCCCTGTATATAGCCTCCACATGGACTCTGTACTGGTACCCCCTGTATATAGCCTCCACATTGACTCTGTACCGGTACCCCCTGTATATAGCCTCCACATGGACTCTGTACTGGTACCCCCTGTATATAGCCTCCACATTGACTCTGTACCGGTACCCCCTGTATATAGCCTCCACATGGACTCTGTACTGGTACCCCCTGTATATAGCCTCCACATGGACTCTGTACTGGGACCCCCTGTATATAGCCTCCACATTGACTCTGTACCGGTACCCCCTGAATATAGCCTCCACATTGACTCTGTACCAGTACCCCCTGTATATAGCCTCCACAATGCATCTGTACCAGTATCCCCTGTATATAGCCTCCACAATGCATCTGTACCAGTATCCCCTGTATATAGCCTCCACAATGCATCTGTACCAGTATCCCCTGTATATAGCCTCCACATTGACTCTGTACCAGTATCCCCTGTATATAGCCTCCACAATGCATCTGTATCAGTATCCCCTGTATATAGCCTCCACAATGCATCTGTACCATTATCCCCTGTATATAGCCTCCACAATGCATCTGTACCAGTATCCCCTGTATATAGCCTCCACAATGCATCTGTATCAGTATCCCCTGTATATAGCCTCCACTCTGTACCGGTACTCTGTACCAGTAGCCCTGTACCAGTAGCCCACAATGCATCTGTTCCAGTATCCCCTGTATATAGCCTCCACAATGCATCTGTACCAGTATCCCCTGTATATAGCCTCCACAATGCATCTGTACCGGTACCCCCTGTATATAGCCTCCACAATGCATCTGTACCGGTACCCCCTGTATATAGCCTCCACAATGTCTCTGTACCGGTACCCCCTGAATATAGCCTCCACAATGCATCTGTACCAGTACCCCCTGTATATAGCCTCCACATTGACTCTGTACCAGTAGCCCTGTATATAGCCTCCACAATGCATCTGTACCGGTACCCCCTGTATATAGCCTCCACATTGACTCTGTACCATACCCCCTGTATATAGCCTCCACAATGTCTCTGTACCGGTACCCCCTGTATATAGCCTCAACATTGACTCTGTACCAGTATCCCCTGTATATAGCCTCCACAATGCATCTGTACCGGTATCCCCTGTATATAGCCTCCACAATGTCTCTGTACCGGTACCCCCTGTATATAGCCTCCACATTGACTCTGTACCAGTACCCCCTGTATATAGCCTCCACAATGCATCTGTACCAGTATCCCCTGTATATAGCCTCCACAATGCATCTGTACCAGTATCCCCTGTATATAGCCTCCACAATGCATCTGTACCAGTATCCCCTGTATATAGCCTCCACATTGACTCTGTACCAGTATCCCCTGTATATAGCCTCCACAATGCATCTGTATCAGTATCCCCTGTATATAGCCTCCACAATGCATCTGTACCATTATCCCCTGTATATAGCCTCCACAATGCATCTGTACCAGTATCCCCTGTATATAGCCTCCACAATGCATCTGTATCAGTATCCCCTGTATATAGCCTCCACTCTGTACCGGTACTCTGTACCAGTAGCCCACAATGCATCTGTTCCAGTATCCCCTGTATATAGCCTCCACAATGCATCTGTACCGGTACCCCCTGTATATAGCCTCCACAATGCATCTGTACCGGTTCCCCCTGTATATAGCCTCCACAATGTCTCTGTACCGGTACCCCCTGAATATAGCCTCCACAATGCATCTGTACCAGTACCCCCTGTATATAGCCTCCACATTGACTCTGTACCAGTAGCCCTGTATATAGCCTCCACAATGCATCTGTACCGGTACCCCCTGTATATAGCCTCCACATTGACTCTGTACCATACCCCCTGTATATAGCCTCCACAATGTCTCTGTACCGGTACCCCCTGTATATAGCCTCCACATTGACTCTGTACCAGTATCCCCTGTATATAGCCTCCACAATGCATCTGTACCGGTATCCCCTGTATATAGCCTCCACAATGTCTCTGTACCGGTACCCCCTGTATATAGCCTCCACATTGACTCTGTACCAGTACCCCCTGTATATAGCCTCCACAATGCATCTGTACCAGTACCCCCTGTATATAGCCTCCACAATGCATCTGTACCGGTATCCCCTGTATATAGCCTCCACAATGTCTCTGTACCGGTACCCCCTGTATATACCCTTGTTTATTGTTATAAACAATACATCTACTGTATGCTTCAGGTGGTGCCTAATAATCAATACATCTACTGTATGCTTCAGGTGGTGCCTAATAAACAATACATTTACTGCAAGGTTCCCCAACTGGCTGAATTTGGCCCGCAGGTGGTTTTATTGGGACCCTCATTTTCTGAGCAAAAAAACTAAATATTTTTCCATGGTTGGAGACAGACTGTAAAAAGACCAGGAAAACATCTTAGAAATGATTTTAATTTAGGAAATCTGTTCCCAAGTTCTCTCACACATAACAAAGAGACAACTGATTGTATACAAATGTAAGCACGGTTTGAAATGATTGTTTTAGTCATATTTTGTGGCTTCTTGAGGTCAATTTCCAGTCTACTATTTATTTCTATTTATGTTCCATCCGCTCAAGAAAAAAAAAACATATTTCACTTCCTCTTCTTCTTCTGCTGCTGCTGCTTGGAGGCTACTGCCCCCTCTTCTTCTGCTGCTGCTTGGAGGCTACTGCCCCCTCTTCTTCTGCTGCTGCTTGGAGGCTACTGCCCCCTCTTCTTCTTCTTCTGCTGCTGCTGCTGCTTGGAGGCTACTGCCCCCTGTTGGTTAGAGATGGAGGCCTTCTCCCTGAGAGAGAACAAAGTCTGATACATTTCTTCCTCAAAGTAAGCACAACTTCAATTGTAAAAAGGTTATTGTTTTCATGATTAGACTAATGTATAATATACACATGAAATGAGCATCACTATATCTGGTTCTCAGTAGATCAGAAGGATGTTCTGTTGTTTTTTTAGAAAGAACCCAACCTTACATTACAACTTGAATGGTTTGCATTTACAACAGCAATGAGACGATGTGCTTGTGGGTGTAACCCCCCAAAAAATAAATCCATCTGAAAGTGAAGGTGTCATTTCTATGGAACTTGTGTGGTGCGTATTTGGTGTGTAATCTGTATAAAACGCCTAGACCCCTTTCCAGTACACAACACACTGACGTCACGGACAGATGCACACGACTCTTGTCTGCAGTAAGAAAATCATCACCATCTGCACCCATTCAACAGTCTAAGACTTGCGCTTTTATTACTTCTAAACAAAAATGTTTTTTTGGGGGGGTTCCCTTACGCTTACAGTGATGTTTTGATTCTCGCTTGAACAGATTATATTTGGTTGTGATCTTTGCAACAAACGAAAAAATACTTTTTTCTATGGAGCAGTTGTCAGCTAGAATGCTAACCCTCATTGACATAGGCTGTAGCAAAAGCTATCCAAAGAGCCATTTTACTGGTTGAAGTGTTTTTAAAAAAAAGTATAATGCAGTTGATTTGCGATGATGACACAAACTTTATATTAAGAAGGACATACGTACAAGCCGTAAAATCCAATTATAATAGACATGTACTGTCAAATCCACTCATAAGCAACATGTAAACAGAGGCATTTTTTTGGGCTGCCGTTCTATAAGAACTCCCTGGTGTTCTGCCACCAACTTGCTGCCGTTCTATAAGAACTCCCTGGTGTTCTGCCACCAACTTGCAGCCGTTCTATAAGAACTCCCTGGTGTTCTGCCACCAACTTGCAGCCGTTCTAGAAGAACTCCCTGGTGTTCTGCCACCAACTTGCTGCCGTTCTACAAGAACTCCCTGGTGTTCTGCCACCAACTTGCGCGCGTCGCCCTCGTGAGGCAATGCTTGGAGACACAGAAAGGGGTTCTATAGAACCCAGAAGAAAAAAAATCTAAAAGTGCCACTTACTTTGTTGTTACCTGGTTCAAGATGACAACATCCTCCTCCTCGCTGTCACTGTCTGAGATGACCACCACGTCACCTAGGAAACACAATCACACAATAAGATGAGGTGTACTTTATTGATCGTTAAACTTAAAAGAACAGAAAATGATCTTTATGCTCACAAACCAAACCTCCAACCCTCCAGAAGGGCTGGAGGCAATGGGTCAGGCGTAGAGGGGTGTTACCCGGGTGGTGAGTGAGGGATGGGTCAGGCGTAGAGGGGTGTTACCCGGGTGGTGAGTGAGGGATGGGTCAGGCGTAGAGGGGTGATACCCGGGTGGTGAGTGAGGGATGGGTCAGGCGTAGAGGGGTGTTACCCAGGTGGTGAGTGAGGGATGGGTCAGGCGTAGAGGGGTGTTACCCAGGTGGTGAGTGAGGGATGGGTCAGGCGTAGAGGGGTGTTACCCAGGTGGTGAGTGAGGGATGGGTCAGGCGTAGAGGGGTGTTACCCGGGTGGTGAGTGAGGGATGGGTCAGGCGTAGAGGGGTGTTACCCGGGTGGTGAGTGAGGGATGGGTCAGGGGTAGAGGGGTGTTACCCGGGTGGTGAGTGAGGGATGGGTCAGGGGTAGAGGGGTGTTACCCGGGTGGTGAGTAAGGGATGGGTCAGGGGTAGAGGGGTGTTACCCGGGTGGTGAGTGAGGGATGGGTCAGGGGTAGAGGGGTGTTACCCGGGTGGTGAGTGAGGGATGGGTCAGGGGTAGAGGGGTGTTACCCGGGTGGTGAGTGAGGGATGGGTCAGGGGTAGACGGGTGTTACCCGGGTGGTGAGTGAGGGATGGGTCAGGGGTAGAGGGGTGTTACCCGGGTGGTGAGTGAGGGATGGGTCAGGCGTAGAGGGGTGTTACCCGGGTGGTGAGTGAGGGATGGGTCAGGGGTAGAGGGGTGTTACCCGGGTGGTGAGTGAGGGATGGGTCAGGGGTAGAGGGGTGTTACCCAGGTGGTGAGTGAGGAATGGGTCAGGGGTAGAGGGGTGTTACCCGGGTGGTGAGTGAGGGATGGGTCAGGGGTAGAGGGGTGTTACCCGGGTGGTGAGTGAGGGATGGGTCAGGGGTAGAGGGGTGTTACCCGGGTGGTGAGTGAGGGATGGGTCAGGCGTAGAGGGGTGTTACCCGGGTGGTGAGTGAGGGATGGGTCAGGGGTAGAGGGGTGTTACCCGGGTGGTGAGTGAGGGATGGGTCAGGGGTAGAGGGGTGTTACCCGGGTGGTGAGTGAGGGATGGGTCAGGCGTAGAGGGGTGTTACCCGGGTGGTGAGTTAGGGATGGGTCAGGGGTAGAGGGGTGTTACCCGGGTGGTGAGTGAGGGATGGGTCAGGGGTAGAGGGGTGTTACCCGGGTGGTGAGTGAGGGATGGGTCAGGGGTAGAGGGGTGTTACCCGGGTGGTGAGTGAGGGATGGGTCAGGGGTAGAGGGGTGTTACCCGGGTGGTGAGTGAGGGATGGGTCAGGGGTAGAGGGGTGTTACCCGGGTGGTGAGTGAGGGATGGGTCAGGGGTAGAGGGGTGTTACCCGGGTGGTGAGTGAGGGATGGGTCAGGGGTAGAGGGGTGTTACCCGGGTGGTGAGTGAGGGATGGGTCAGGGGTAGAGGGGTGTTACCCGGGTGGTGAGTGAGGGATGGGTCAGGGGTAGAGGGGTGTTACCCGGGTGGTGAGTGAGGGATGGGTCAGGGGTAGAGGGGTGTTACCCGGGTGGTGAGTGAGGGATGGGGTCAGGCATAGAGGGGTGTTACCCGGGTGGTGAGTGAGGGATGGGGTCAGGCGTAGAGGGGTGTTACCTGGGTGGTGAGTGAGGGATGGGTCAGGCGTAGAGGGGTGTTACCCGGGTGGTGAGTGAGGGATGGGTCAGGCGTAGAGGGGTGTTACCCGGGTGGTGAGTGAGGGATGGGTCAGGCGTAGAGGGGTGTTACCCGGGTGGTGAGTGAGGGATGGGTCAGGCGTAGAGGGGTGTTACCCGGGTGGTGGGTGAGGGATGGGTCGGGCGTAGAGGGGTGTTACCCGTGTGGTGAGTGAGGGATGGGTCAGGCGTAGAGGGGTGTTACCCGGGTGGTGAGTGAGGGATGGGTCAGGCGTAGAGGGGTGTTACCCGGGTGGTGGATGAGGGATGGGTCGGGCGTAGAGGGGTGTTACCCGTGTGGTGAGTGAGGGATGGGTCAGGCGTAGAGGGGTGTTACCCGGGTGGTGAGTGAGGGATGGGTCAGGCGTAGAGGGGTGTTACCCGGGTGGTGGGTGAGGGATGGGTCGGGCGTAGAGGGGTGTTACCCGTGTGGTGAGTGAGGGATGGGTCAGGCGTAGAGGGGTGTTACCCGGGTGGTGAGTGAGGGATGGGTCAGGCGTAGAGGGGTGTTACCCGGGTGGTGGATGAGGGATGGGTCGGGCGTAGAGGGGTGTTACCCGTGTGGTGAGTGAGGGATGGGTCAGGCGTAGAGGGGTGTTACCCGGGTGGTGAGTGAGGGATGGGTCAGGCGTAGAGGGGTGTTACCCGGGTGGTGAGTGAGGGATGGGTCAGGCGTAGCTCAGCGCCCCTGGAGCGATTGATTCATTTTTGTAGCCTGGTTCCAGATCATTCTGTGCCGTCTTGCCAATTATGACCATGGAAGACAGCACAAACAGATCTGGGACCAGGCGAGTCAGTTTCACTCACCCAAGGAAAAAAAAACAAATAGTTACCTCTCCCCTTCTCCTCATGTCCCTCTTCCAACTCCATCTTCAACTCCACCGTCTCATCTTCCTCCTCCTCCTCCTCTTCCTTCAGACCCCAGGAGTTCTCTAGCCCCTCCCCCACCTGGCCTGTACCTGGCGCAGTTAACACTGGAGAGGGAACGCTGTCCCACGGTTGGTTAAGGACTAGAGTCTAGAGTAAACCATGGATCAGTAGCATTGAGAAAACAGACAAGAGGACAGGCACACCAAGTCACTCGCTCACTAACTCACTCGCCCACAAACAATGACCTTCCCCCTTGGAGAAAATAGAGTCTTCTACTACAAATTTATTCAGAGTAACTTCAAGACTTTCTTTGAAGGGATACGTTTGGGGCGGGACCTCAGCTCTCTGGACGATCTCATTGGCCCTCTCCTTGACGTCACTCATTTCCACAGGTGACACGTCTGTTTTCAGCGCTGTGATTCGCTCCTGGGGCAATGACTCTGCGAAGCCAAACTTACCCCCAGTTTTTCTGAAATAACCGATATTCAAAAAGAGAACTTCATCGGAATCCAAAAATGAAATGACGCCAAAGTAGCAACACCAGAGAGGTTTATATAAACAGGTTTCCACTCGATAGCACAGCCACAAAGTCAAAATGAACGTTAACGAGATCAAGTTGCTGTGACCCACCTGGCTTTCTTGTCGTTCTCCAAGGCTTTGTTGATTAGCTCTGTGATCTCTGACACTTTGACACTAGCGATCTTACTGCACCTGAGGACCTGTACAAACACAGCATGCTTTAGAGATACAATTCACAGTGAAGTAGCTAGAGTATGGTCGTATCCATCCTGAATATTATCAGCCCCCTGGCCTACCAAAGCCATGGTTATGATATCTAGACGAGTGTTTAGCATGCTGATTTGCGCGTAGAAAGTGTTTTTGTGGTCGTGGGTTGGCATCCCAGGTCTGCATTAGCTCCCCAGTACCCGCCTGGTCTTTTGAGCAGCTGACTATCTCTATGGCTACCCAGTACCCGCCTGGTCTTTTGAGCAGCTGACTGTATCTCTATGGCCCCCCAGTACCCGCCTGGTCTTTTGAGCAGCTGACTGTATCTCTATGGCCCCCCAGTACCCGCCTGGTCTTTTGAGCAGCTGACTGTATCTCTATGGCTCCCCAGTACCCGCCTGGTCTTTTCAGCAACTGACTGTATCTCTATGGCCCCCCCAGTACCCGCCTGGTCTTTGAGCAGCATGATGCCTCCACTAGACTGGATGGAGCAGATCTCTCTGTGTTTGTTCATGGCTATCATCAGCAGGCCGTCCATCACACGCTCCTCACGCTCACACGGGTCAACCAACAGGTAGGTCCTGGAGCAGAGGGAGAGGGGATATGAGATAGGACATAGAGAACAGTGGAGAGAAGGAGAACAGGAGAGGAAAGGGAAGAGAGGCAGAGAGAGAACTGCAATGGCAGCCATCACTGTCTGATAGTGATATCAAACATACAGGTGATCTTATATAACAGGGACCTACCCTTGTTGGAAGAAGGAGAAACTGACACAGATGGGCATGTGGTAGATGCTGAGGGGAATGGGGTCTCTCTCCTCTGTACTGTACTGTGGAACAGACACATGAAGGGTTAAATCATTCTAAATTGGGGTTGTGTTCATTAGGGCATGCAACAGATGACATTTTTAAAAGCTTTTGCTACGTGTGACAAAAATGTGTGTCTTATTAGACAAATCCAGGTGGTCCTTCCCTGTTTGTCAGTTTGGTTCCTAATTAACACTACCCAGGGGTGTAATCAATGTCAAAGATAGTAGCCATGGCATTAGTTGTCGATAGCATCACCCCACCCCTCTCCTCACCACAGTGACTTCCTCTCCCTGGATGCCCACATCGGGCCGTCTGAAGTGACAGAGGGCCGCGATGGCAGCAATGCTGGCAGCGTCCATTAGGTTACCATCGTGGTTCAGCAAGTGGACGTCCACCCTAATCTGCCACACCTGGAGATACACAGACACACTAATTACACAGACATTATTCTGTACCACACCTGGAGATACACAGACACACTAATTACACAGACATCGATCTGTACCACATCTGGAGACATAAACAGGTAGATATAGACATAGATCTGTACCACATCTGGAGAGATAAACAGGTAGATAGGCAGTATAGATCTGTACCACACCTGGAGATACAGACACACTAATTACACAGACATCGATCTGTACCACATCTGGAGAAATAGACAGGTAGATAGACATTATAGATCTGTACCACACCTGGAGAAATAGACAGGTAGATAGGCATTATAGATCTGTACCACACCTGGAGAAATAGACAGGTAGATAGGCATTATAGATCTGTACCACACCTGGAGAAATAGACAGGTAGATAGGCATTATAGATCTGTACCACACCTGCAGAAATAGACAGGTAGATAGGCATTATACCTTGGAAGACCAGTAGATATACACTGAGTGTACAAAACATTAAAAACACCTTCCAAATATTGAGTTCCTGTCAATTCAGGAATTAAACTGATATAAAAATTATCTTCAATGCTTTTCAATGGAGAACATTTCAAATTGGAATTTGGTTTACTTCCTGAATTGACTGGAATTTAAACCCAATTTGGGGACTTTCGTTCACAGCCTTCATGCCAAACTTCAGGTGTGTGTGTGTGTGTGTGTGTTTGTGCGTACCTTCTCTCCAGACACCACACACAGAGACTCTGTGTCTATACACTTGGAGTTCCTGAGGCATCTCTCCAACTGTCTGTTCAGCTTCACCAACAGCTCTGACTGCCTAGAGATAGAGAGAGAGATCAAGAAGGGGGTACGACAACAACGCAGATACATTTTTTTCAGTGATCGTTTTTCAGATGCAATTTACACTATAGCCTTGTGAAGTAAAAACATAGTAGGACTCTTACCTGCCCATCTCAAATGCTGGAGAAGCCATGGGAGACAGCTCAATGTTGAAGAAAATGAGTCCTTCATTCGGTCGGTTCTCTTTCGGAGTAATGAGCTCACAGGACACCTGGGCCATGATCCTGGAGGTTAGGAACACACCATTTATTTATTTAACCAGACAAGTCGGTTAAGAACAAATTCTTATTTACAATGACGGCCTACCCCCGGCCAGATACAGCCTGGATTCAAACCAGGGACTGTAGTGACGCCTCTTGCACTGAGTGCGTTTGACTGCTGCGCCACTCAGGAGCCCAAACGTACAAAGTTAATCTCAAACCGCCCCTAGCCCCTACCACTGTCACCTAGCCCCTACCACTGTCACCTAGCCCCTAGCCCCTACTACTGTCACCTAGCCCCTACCACTGTCACCTAGCACCTAGCCCCTACCACTGTCACCTAGCCCCTACTACTGTCACCTAGCCCCTACCACTGTCACCTAGCCCCTAGCCCCTACTACTGTCACCTCGCCCTTAGCCCCTACCACTGTCACCTATGCTGCTTTATAGATCTGAAAGGATGGATGGGTATATGGCAAAACAATTCTGCCAATCCAATCAGATAGCAAGGTACAGCTAATGCCATACTTGTATCCAGTCCTTTCAGATGTATGCAAACGTAGTGCAAAAGCCTGCCATGTTAGTAGCAAGAAAGCCAACTCCACTAAGAATGGCTGTCAACCATTTTCGGTTACTGTACCACCAAGTGCATTTGGCTTTGCCTGGTGCACCCGTCATCTACATTTTTAGCAGTAAGTCTTGGGGCTTCTCAATGATCCGCTTTAGATAGGCCAGTAGCTTTGGTTGAGAGCCACTGCTCAACTGTCATTTCTTTGCCTTCAAAAGGCAGGAACACTCGCCTCGTCTTCCCCAGGTCAACAAAGCAGCATCCATAATCTGTCCCGAACGAGATCTTGATGCTCCTGTAGTCATAGGTCTGTCTCCCATCCAAGCGCTGCAGGTACACATTATTGAGCGAGATTATGTATCGTAAATATGTATAGCTAGTATAGCAACGATGCATCGAAAGATAATTAGCTAGCTAGCTAGGTAGCTCAAGTTTACAACAGGTTATGTACAATGACCCAGAACTCTAACAAACTCTGTAACGTTGGTAGATAGAGATAGACACTGTACAATATTTTAGTTTGGGTTCCCACATCTAAATTGGCCATTTATGTCAGCTAACTAGCATATCTGGCTATCTCAGCTAGCACGTTTCATTCACATGCAAGCATACACAAATTGCATCAGCTACCTTTTTTTCTTGAATAGCTTTGAGTAAAAAGTCCCGCTCGCAGTTTGATAACGGCGTATCTCTCATGTTGGCTGTCTATGAATTGTATATTGCTATGCCGGTGTGTTTTTTTTTGTTAACATGTGTTCACGTTTCAACAATCGTCAACATTCATGAACTCTGCTCCGGAAGAGCAACATAGAAGTTATCACAATAAAAGTAATCAAAATGAGGTATATTTGCTCAAATGTATTACACTATTCTTCAAATTGTAGCAACCATCCACAATGTATTTCTAAAGTCATAATTATTTAAATAAAATAAGAATTAAAATAATAATAATACATGTTGGATGTTTATCCAATAACTTGCATTAATTGTCTCCTTTTGGACAAATCTCTTTCTGCATGGATTTATCTCACAAGATAACGGACACAAGCTAATTAATTTCATAACATTTAAATGACAAATATCTAAACTGTTATGCATTGAGGGAGGGGAAGGAACATAGAAAGATAGATCGAAAGGGGAGGGGCCTTGTTATTACAAGGCAGAGCACTTTTATTTTGAAATGGGCACCCCAATGGCGTTCTCTGGTTCTCTGGTTCAGGCATGCGCAGTGAGCAGAAGTCTCTTCCCGTCATCGCCGTTCGAGGGTCTCCACGGTGATCCGTCCATCCCGCTCCTCCAGGCCTCGGTACCCGCGGTTTTACTCCAAGTGGGTCGAACGCAGTGAAAATAAAGTTGTTTGAGGATATTGGCGTAGAAAACATCACAAAACTTGGAATATAATTGTTTTTCTCCCCCCAACTGCACAAGGTTTGTTTGTTTAATATTTATCTAGTTAGCTACACTCATGCATTCTTCCCTGACAACTGCAACACAACATGTTGTTAGTTTAGCATAGCCATTAGCTGGCTAAACTTAGCTTTCTAACTTGGTGCATTTTTCTCAGACAGGCACGTTTTCTCAAAATGTGAATATGTTTACATTTTGACACGTTAGGCTTTATGAATATGTCTGAAATGTCGCGGCATTTAGTAACCACATAGCTAGCTATTGATAACGCTCTGCTAGCCCGCTAATTCGCGCCACACACGGACCGGGGTTGCAGGAGATAACGAGGGACGTCCGGTGAACTGTCGCGAAAAACGTTGGTTAACTGACGTTACCTAGTTCGTTATTTAGCTTTGCTTGTGCAGTAACGTTAGCTAATGCCAAATATAGCCGACATTCCACATAACTTATATATATATATATATATATGAAATAACTTGCTTCCTATAAAAAAAGACGTGATAGAAATATGATGAAAGACAGTTTGCTGATGTGATGTCTTGATAATGCGCGTAGCCTGACAGATTGTTCTAGTAGTAGTAGTAGTAGTAGTAGCTACAGTAGTCCAAGCTAACAATCCTGGCTATGTGGAGTTTTGTGGACACTTCTGGTCGGCAGCTGTAGGTTAATTTTGGTGCTCTCTCTCTCGGGGCATATGGGCATCCCCTAGGGAACTGTAGTTTGGCCTGAGGGACAGTGGCTCCTTGCTTTTGTTGGCGACCCACATCCACCTCCCCCAAACGCTCCGTCAAATCAGCTCGACGTTATGTTTACTCCAACCCCGAAGGACAGTGATTTTGAAAACACTGTATCAAGCCATATTCAACCTTTACTCAATTGTAGCTGGCAATCGTATTGATTCAATATGATGAAATGCTTGTCGAGGTATATACTGAAAAGTGTCCTGGTCGACGACGAGTGAATATTTTGCAAGTCATTGAAATGCAGAGAAACCATTTTTTGCATGGATTCATGAGTCATCTTTGAAACCTGATTTAGGGTGTCTGTTTTTTTTAAATTCAGAAATATATTTTAATTGGAAAAAGCAGAGCCATGTATAATCTTTCTCTGGTGAAAGCCATCCATTTCCTTGCATACGGACAAATTGCATTACGGTGACAACCGTAATTTGTTTGTAGAAAATATTTGTAGATGGAAAGAGAGTTTCTGGAAAAATGATTTTGAAATCAGAAGTGTATTAACCTTATTCCTGACCTCTTTCTTTGCTTTTCTCTCTCTCTCTCTCTTCTCTTCCTCAAATCCTCCATTTCCACCCTTACTTCACACGCTCCCCATCCCCACTGTTACGTCACTCCCTCCTTCTCCCTCTCTCAACCCCCCCCCCCCCCCCACCCACTCCATTCCCCCCTCCTCTCACATTGTCCGTCCCAACCCCTCACCTCTCCCATCTCATTTCCACCCTCTTCATTCCCTTTCCCACTCTCTCCTCCCTTCCCCCTACTGTCCACCCCCACTGTCACTCCCTCCTTCTCCCTCTCTCAACCCCCCCCCCACCCACTCCATTCCCCCCTCCTCTCACATTGTCCGTCCCAACCCCTCACCTCTCCCATCTCCTTTCCACCCTCTTCATTCCCTTTCCCACTCTCTCCTCCCTTCCCCCTACTGTCCACCCCCACTGTCACTCCCTCCTTCTCCCTCTCTCAACCCCCCCCCCCCCCACCCACTCCATTCCCCCTCCTCTCACATTGTCCGTCCCAACCCCTTACCTCTCCCATCTCCTTTCCACCCTCTTCATTCCCTTTCCCACTCTCTCCTCCCTTCCCCCTACTGTCCACCCCCACTGTCACTCCCTCCTTCTCCCTCTCTCAACCCCCCCCCCACCCACTCCATTCCCCCCTCCTCTCACATTGTCCGTCCCAACCCCTCACCTCTCCCATCTCCTTTCCACCCTCTTCATTCCCTTTCCCACTCTCTCCTCCCTTCCCCCTACCGTCCATCTCCACGTCTCTCTCCAGATGAAGCTGTGGTGGGGCTGGACGTGTGTGCTGCTCCTCTCCCTCCTGGCTCTCTCTGAGTCCCAGGCTGAAGCTCAGGGTGACCTAGACCTGGAGATGGAGGATGAAATTGAGGAGGCTATGGTGGAAGACATGGTAGAAGATAGGGAAGACTCAGCAGAGATAGAGGGAGAGGCGGAGATGGAAGGGGAGGCGGAAGAGGAGAAGGGAACCGATGCCAACGTCTCCTTCCAGGTCAGTAAAAGGGTCAAACGTCACCCAATGGGAAGTAGGATGAACTAGGTGTGGACATTTGAGATGGCACCCTTCTCCCTATGTAGTGTCCCACGTGTGTGGGGCCTGGTCAGACGTCGTGCAATCTCTTGGAAATAGGGTGCCATTTTGGATGCATGCCTGGTGTGTGTTTTTTTACGCCCTCCAAGTGTCTCTCTACCCGTTTGAGTTTGAAACCCTCATCATTTGCCTTTTCTTTCTGTGTTCCCTTAGCTAGCTAAAAACCTAACTACAACCTCACTGTCATAACCCCAATTTTAGCCGGGGGCCTTCAGGAAATCATGTCAGTAAATGTGTACTAGGCCGAGTCCCGATTCTCCACGGTTCTGGGTTTTATAATGATGATGGAAAATCCCCCCAGACATCTTATTTAAATCCACGACCGGTAGTGTGCAAGTGTACACTTCTGGGGAAAAGGGTGAAGAATCTGGAGCCCTACATTATATATCCCTCAGTTTGTGTTCCATTTCACACACAAAGTAATCCCTCCGCCCCCATTGGCTGAAACACACAGGTGACCTACAAGACTCCTGTTCCCATCGGAGAAGTGTACTTCTCAGAGACCTTTGATGACGGCTCACTGGACAGGTGGCAGGTGTCAAAGACGATGAAGGAAGACGCAGACGATGAAATTGCTAAATATGATGGTAAGAAACAGACCATTCTTGCCCCCCCCCGCTCTACACTCTCCACTTGTGTGTGTTTTATGGACACGAACACGTCTTTTTGCCAGTGTGTCAGTGAGAGACAACCCTGTTTCTTCAACCACCACTGTTAAGGTCACGTATCCCTGTATTTCTGTTATTACGGCGCTGTCACTCTGTTATTAGTACTGCTGGGCAGTAGTCTCTCTGTTGATGGACCTGGCCCGAGTGCAATGGCAAACATGTATTGTGGAAATACAGTTTAGTTAACGTTGTTAAACTGGAATCTAGTCATTGTGTCAGTTTGAGTTCACCACCGGACCCCTCTCTATGATGGTAAGAGCCAGACAGTTTCTGACCCCTCTCTCCCCTCCTGACCCCTCTCTCCTCTCCTGACCCCTCTCTCCTCTCCTGACCCCTCTCTCCTCTCCTGGCCCCTCTCTCCTCTCCTGGCCCCTCTCTCCTGACCCATCTCTCCTCTCCAGGTAAGTGGTCTGTGGAGCAGCTGAAGGAGAATAAAGTACCAGGAGACATGGGTCTGGTTCTGAAGTCCCGGGCCAAACATCACGCCATCGCCTCCCTGTTGGACAGACCCTTCCTCTTCCGGGACGACGCCCTAGTCGTACAGTGAGTTTGACCTTTAACCTCTCACGTTTGAACTCTTACCCTTTTTTTGGTTTTGTGTATAAAAGTGCATTTTCAAAATTAGCCTTTGAGTAAACTTGAGGCTAATTCATATTAACCGCTGAACGTTTAGAGGAACCTGTTTACCTTTAGGTATGAGGTGAACTTCCAGGATGGTATTGACTGTGGTGGAGCCTACATCAAACTGCTGTCAGACGAAGATGACCTGGATCTGGTACGTTGCTGTTGTTACTATAATCTGCTCTCTGATGTTGGTTAGTCTAGTCCCAGATCCCAGATCTGTTGGTGTTGTTACTATAATCTGATCTGTGATGTTGGTTAGTCCCAGATCTGTTGGTGTTGTTACTATAATCTGATCTATGATGTTGGTTAGTCTAGTCCCAGATCTGTTGGTGTTGTTACTATAATCTGATCTGTGATGTTGGTTAGTCCCAGATCTGTTGGTGTTGTTACTATAATCTGATCTGTGATGTTGGTTAGTCCCAGATCTGTTGGTGTTGTTACTATAATCTGATCTGTGATGTTGGTTAGTCCCAGATCTGTTGGTGTTGTTACTATAATCTGATCTATGATGTTGGTTAGTCCCAGATCTGTTGGTGGTGTTACTATAATCTGATCTATGATGTTGGTTAGTCTAGTCCCAGATCTGTTGGTGTTGTTACTATAATCTGATCTGTGATGTTGGTTATTCCCAGATCTGTTGGTGTTGTTACTATAATCTGATCTGTGATGTTGGTTAGTCTAGTCCCAGATCTGTTGGTGTTATTACTATAATCTGATCTATGTTGTTGGTTAGTCCCAGATCTGTTGGTGTTGTTACTATAATCTGATCTATGTTGTTGGTTAGTCCCAGATCTGTTGGTGTTGTTACTATAATCTGATCTGTGATGTTGGTTAGTCTAGTCCCAGATCTGTTGGTGTTGTTACTATAATCTGATCTATGATGTTGGTTTGTCTAGTCCCAGATCTGTTGGTGTTATTACTATAATCTGATCTATGTTGTTGGTTAGTCCCAGATCTGTTGGTGTTGTTACTATAATCTGATCTGTGATGTTGGTTAGTCCCAGATCTGTTAGTGTTGTTACTATAATCTGATCTATGATGTTGGTTAGTCCCAGATCTGTTAGTGTTGTTACTATAATCTGATCTGTGATGTTGGTTAGTCTAGTCCCAGATCCCAGATCTGTTGGTGTTGTTACTATAATCTGATCTGTGATGTTGGTTAGTCCCAGATCTGTTGGTGTTGTTACTATAATCTGATCTGTGATGTTGGTTAGTCTAGTCCCAGATCCCAGATCTGTTGGTGTTGTTACTATAATCTGATCTGTGATGTTGGTTAGTCCCAGATCTGTTGGTGTTGTTACTATAATCTGATCTATGATGTTGGTTAGTCTAGTCCCAGATCTGTTGGTGTTGTTACTATAATCTGATCTGTGATGTTGGTTAGTCCCAGATCTGTTGGTGTTGTTACTATAATCTGATCTGTGATGTTGGTTAGTCTAGTCCCAGATCTGTTGGTGTTGTTACTATAATCTGATCTATGATTTTGGTTAGTCCCAGATCTGTTGGTGTTGTTACTATAGTCTGATCTATGATGTTGGTTAGTCCCAGATCTGTTGGTGTTGTTACTATAATCTGATCTGTGATGTTGGTTAGTCTAGTCCCAGATCTGTTGGTGTTGTTACTATAATCTGAACTATGATGTTGGTTAGTCCCAGATCTGTTGGTGTTGTTACTATAATCTGATCTGTGATGTTGGTTAGTCCCAGATCCCAGATCTGTTGGTATTGTTACTATAATCTGATCTGTGTTGTTGGTTAGTCCCAGATCTGTTGGTGTTGTTACTATAATCTGATCTGTGATGTTGGTTAGTCTAGTCCCAGATCTGTTGGTGTTGTTACTATAATCTGATCTATGATGTTGGTTAGTCCCAGATCTGTTGGTGTTGTTACTATAATCTGATCTGTGATGTTGGTTAGTCCCAGATCCCAGATCTGTTGGTATTGTTACTATAATCTGATCTGTGTTGTTGGTTAGTCCCAGATCTGTTGGTGTTTGACCTTTGACCTGGCTCTAAAGTTAAGTCTCTATTTATATGCCTCCGTAATGCTGTACTTGGCTGGTCGACCCACCCAAGGATTTCAATGTCAGAAAAGTCCCCTGGTTTCACCATGACTTCGCCTCTGAATCGCTGACTGTAACCCTGTACCTTACTGTGGTGCTGTTCTAGGATCAGTTTAATGACCGTACCTCCTACACCATCATGTTTAGGGCCTGATAAGTGTGTAACCCTGTACCTTACTGTGGTGCTGTTCTAGGATCAGTTTAATGACCGTACCTCCTACACCATCATGTTTAGGGCCTGATAAGTGTGTAACCCTGTACCTTACTGTGGTGCTGTTCTAGGATCAGTTTAATGACCGTACCTCCTACACCATCATGTTTAGGGCCTGATAAGTGTGTAACCCTGTACCTTACTGTTGTGCTGTTCTAGGATCAGTTTAATGACCGTACCTCCTACACCATCATGTTTGGGCCTGATAAGTGTGTAACCCTGTACCTTACTGTTGTGCTGTTCTAGGATCAGTTTAATGACCGTACCTCCTACACCATCATGTTCGGGCCTGATAAGTGTGTAACCCTGTACCTTACTGTTGTGCTGTTCTAGGATCAGTTTAATGACCGTACCTCCTACACCATCATGTTCGGGCCTGATAAGTGTGTAACCCTGTACCTTACTGTGGTGCTGTTCTAGGATCAGTTTAATGACCGTACCTCCTACACCATCATGTTCGGACCTGATAAGTGTGTAACCCTGTACCTTACTGTTGTGCTGTTCTAGGATCAGTTTAATGACCGTACCTCCTACACCATCATGTTCGGGCCTGATAAGTGTGGAGAGGACTACAAGCTGCACTTCATCTTCCGCCACAGGAGCCCCCTGAACAAAGACCTGGAGGAGAAACACGCCAAGAGGCCCGACGTCGACCTGAAGAAGTTCTACACCGACAAGAAGACTCATCTCTACACACTGGGTAGGGGGGGGGGGTAGGAGAGGGTAGGAGGGGGGAGAGAGAGGGTAGGAGGGGAGAGAGAGGGTGGGTAGGTAGGAGGGGGGAGAGGGTGGGGGGGGGGGTGGTAGGTAGGTGGGGGGAGAGGGTAGGAGGGGAGAGAGAGAGGGTAGGAGGGGGGAGAGGGTAGGAGGGGAGAGAGAGGGTAGGTAGGAGGGGGGAGAGGGTAGGAGGGGAGAGAGAGGGTAGGTAGGAGGGGGAGGAGAGGGTGGGGGGGGGGGGTGGTAGGTAGGTGGGGGGAGGGGAGAGAGGAGGGAAGAGAGGAGGGGGAGAGAGGACGGGGGTGGGTGGGAGAGAGGAGGGGTGTGAGGGGTAGGGGAGAAGGGGAGGGGAGAGAGGAGGGGGTGGGAAAGAAGAGAGGAGGGGGTGTGAGGGGTAGGGGAGAAGGAGAGGGGGGGGGGTGGGGGGGAGAGAGGAGGGGTGTGAGGGAGAGGGGGAGGAGGGGGTGGGAGGGAAGAGAGGAGGGGGTGTGAGGGGTAGGGGAGAAGGGGAGGGGAGAGAGGACGGGGGGAGAGGGGGGGGGGTAGGATGGGAGAGAGAGGGTAGGAGGGGAGAGAGAGGGTAGGTAGGAGGGGGAGGGGAGAGAGGAGAAGGAGGGGGTGGGAGGGGAGATGGGATGCGAGGAATGGTGGAAAGACCGTGACAGCGAGCAACCCGGCTCTACGTGTTTACTGGTTTGTGACCCACTGACTCCGCCCCCGGTCAGAGGGGAACCCTGCAACCCAACAGTTAACACACACAGCAATTTTAATTGATACACACTGGAGATGAACATGGGGATGGGGGTGGCTCTGTAAGGGACAGAAACAGAGGTCATGAGTACATACACCAAGTCACAGAGCAGAAATACATGGCTGGGGACTGGATACATTACAAACTGGGTGGTTGGAGCCCTGAATGCTGATTGGCTGACAGCCGTGGTATATCAGACCGTATACAACGGGTATGACAAACCATTTTATTTGTACTGCTCTAATTACGCTGGTAACCAGTTTATAATAGCAATAAGGCACCTCAGGGGTGTGTGGTATATGGCCAATATACCACGGCTAAGGGCGCTGTCCAGGCACTCCACCGTGGTATATTGGCCATATACCACACCCCCTCTGGCCTTAATGCTGAATCACACCACACAGTGAACTCAGAGGACAATAGTAGTAACTGACGAGGAAGACCCACGTGCACACGTCCCACAACCCACTTTGTGAACACACACCATCCCACAACTCTCTCTCTCGCCATCCCACATTCAGAAATGAGTCCAGTTGTTTATGGCCAGAGACACAGATGTTACTCTCTGTTACTGCCTGATGGAGACTGACAGTATTGTAGAGACAGAGATGTTACTGCCTGATGGAGACTGACAGTATTGTAGAGACAGAGATGTTACTGCCTGATGGAGACTGACAGTGTTGTAGAGACAGAGATGTTACTACCTGAGGGAGACTGACAGTATTGTAGAGACAGAGATGTTACTACCTGATGGAGACTGACAGTGTTGTAGAGACAGAGATGTTACTGACAGTATTGTAGAGACAGAGATGTTACTAGCTGATGGAGACTGACAGTGTTGTAGAGACAGAGATGTTACTACCTGATGGAGACTGACAGTGTTGTAGAGACAGAGATGTTACTACCTGGGGGAGACTGACAGTATTGTAGAGACAGAGATGTTACTGCCTGATGGAGACTGACAGTATTGTAGAGACAGAGATGTTACTGACAGTATTGTAGAGACAGAGATGTTACTACCTGAGGGAGACTGACAGTATTGTAGAGACAGAGATGTTACTACCTGATGGAGACTGACAGTATTGTAGAGACAGATGTTACTACCTGAGGGAGACTGACAGTATTGTAGAGACAGAGATGTTACTACCTGATGGAGACTGACTGTATTGTAGAGACAGAGATGTTACTGACAGTATTGTAGAGACAGAGATGTTACTACCTGATGGAGACTGACAGTGTTGTAGAGACAGAGATGTTACTACCTGAGGGAGACTGACAGTATTGTAGAGACAGAGATGTTACTACCTGATGGAGACTGACAGTATTGTAGAGACAGATGTTACTACCTGAGGGAGACTGACAGTATTGTAGAGACAGAGATGTTACTACCTGATGGAGACTGACTGTATTGTAGAGACAGAGATGTTACTGACAGTATTGTAGAGACAGAGATGTTACTAGCTGATGGAGACTGACAGTATTGTAGAGACAGAGATGTTACTACCTGATATAGACTCAAGGTTGTGCTGATAACACTCACCGGAAGGGAATTTGTAACAGACACATTGAGATAAGAAACAATGTCCAGGACAAGTTACTCTCTTTTCTGAACTCTGTTTGTCTCCCCTCCCTCTTCCTCCATCCCTCCTCTCTTCCTCCCTCCCCCTCTCTCTCCCTCTACCCCCCCCCCCCCCCCCCCCCCTCACCCTCTCCCCCCCTCCCTCTCTCTCTCCCTCTCCCCCTCTCTCTCCCCTCCCTCCTCTCTCTCCCCCATCCAGTCCTGAACCCAGACAACAGCTATGAGATCCTGGTAGACCAGAGCAGTGTCAGTCGTGGCTCTCTGCTTCATGATGTGGTTCCTCCTGTTAACCCCACCAAGGAGATAGACGATCCCACTGACTCTAAACCTGAAGACTGGGACGAGAGGGCCAAGATACCAGACCCAGAGGCGGTCAAACCTGACAACTGGTGGGTTCAACTTCAACACCACTTTTTGGGAATTCTTTTTTTGGGGGGGTCGTGACTAAAAGAAAACCAGGTGTTGGCAGGCATGACTGAGGAAGAGCGTCTAGTTCTGAAGGATTTGTATTCTAAAACAGAACTTCCTTAAGGACTGTAGATATAACGCGTCTATTAAAGCTGTATCACATAGAAATGTGAGTTTACACTCCGTGGTCAGTTTATTAGGTACACCACCCCATTCAAGACAACGAGTCACGTGGTGTGGCTGGTTTTCCTGGCACACGTTCGGTCGGTCCCCCTGATAACAATTGAGCAGTGTTTTCAACGCCCCAAAGAATTCAGGCTGTTCTGGAGGCAACAGGGGGTCCCGACCCAGTATTAGATGGGTGTACCTAATAAACTGTCCACTGAGTGTATATCTATCATTGGAAGCAAGTCTGATGAAGGGTAGATATGTTCTAAATGTGCCATTTCTATGCTTCCCGTTAAGTTGAGTTTTTTAAAACTTGTTATTTTTTATCCACCAGCTGTCACAGAGGTTTAGATGGTACAATGATTCTCTACATTTGTTTTGTCACAAACTGAAAAAGATGCAAAACTATTGTGATTTATTTTTTTTTTGCAGCCATGTGATGGTGTGTTTGTGATTTCTACATATTGCGCCTCTAGGGGTAATGTTGAGCAACGTGCTTGGATTTTAATGCCAAACCATTTGTCATCTTGTGTTCCAGGGATGAGGAGGCTCCGGCTACGATCCAGGACCCTGATGCTGTGAAGCCAGAGGGATGGCTGGACGACGAGCCGGAGTTTGTGGCCGACCCCGCCGCCGACAAACCAGACGACTGGTAAACACACTGAACACACACATCAATAAAAACACTTGTTTTGGGAAGAGAGATGTGTTGAGTAACTCCACTTTTTCTGTCTCTCTCTCATTACTTTACATCCATCTCTCATTCTCTTTTATTTCTCTTCTCTCACCATCTCTCTCCTTTATCTCTCCTCTCATCATCTCTCTGTCTCTCTCTCTATCTCTCTCCTTTATCTCTCCTCTCATCATCTCCTGTCTCATCATCTCTCTCTCTCTCTCTCTCTCTCTCTATCGCTCTCCTTTATCTCTCCTCTCATCATCTCTCTGTCTCTCTCTCTATCTCTCTCCTTTATCTCTCCTCTCACCATATCTCTGTCTCTCTCTCTATCTCTCTCCTTTCTCTCCTCACCATCTTTCTCTCGCTCCTCTCACCATCTTTCTCTCTCTCCTCTCACCATCCCTCTCTCATCTCTCTCTGTCTCTCTCTTTTATCTCTCGCTCTCCTTTATCTCTCTGTAGGGATGAGGAGATGGATGGAGAGTGGGAGGCCCCTCAGGTTCCTAACCCAGTGTGTGAGACAGCCCCTGGATGTGGGCAGTGGAAGCCCCCTACCATCAACAACCCTCAGTACAAGGGCAAGTGGAAGGCTCCTCTGGTGGACAACCCCCACTACCAGGTAACATAATCCCTTCCTGAAGACACATGTTTCATTAGGTTATTGTCAGTCTATAAGGCTGAGATCCCTGTCTTATTGTCAGTCTGTAAGGCTGAGATCCCTGTCTTATTGTCGGTCTATAAGGCTGAGATCCCTGTCTTATTGTCGGTCTATAAGGCTGAGATCCCTGTCTTATTGTCAGTCTATAAGGCTGAGATCCCTGTCTTATTGTCGGTCTATAAGGCTGAGATCCCTGTCTTATTGTCGGTCTATAAGGCTGAGATCCCTGTCTTATTGTCAGTCTATAAGGCTGAGATCCCTGTCTTATTGTCAGTCTATAAGGCTGAGATCCCTGTCTTATTGTCGGTCTAAAAGGCTGAGATCCCTGTCTTATTGTCGGTCTATAAGGCTGAGATCCCTGTCTTATTGTCGGTCTATAAGGCTGAGATCCCTGTCTTATTGTCGGTCTATAAGGCTGAGATCCCTGTCTTATTGTTGGTCTATAAGGCTGAGATCCCTGTCTTATTGTTGGTCTATAAGGCTGAGATCCCTGTCTTATTGTCGGTCTATAAGGCTGAGATCCCTGTCTTATTGTCGGTCTGTAAGGCTGAGATCCCTGTCTTATTGTCGGTCTATAAGGCTGAGATCCCTGTCTTATTGTCGGTCTGTAAGGCTGAGATCCCTGTCTTATTGTCAGTCTATAAGGCTGAGATCCCTGTCTTATTGTCGGTCTATAAGGCTGAGATCCCTGTCTTATTGTCGGTCTGTAAGGCTGAGATCCCTGTCTTATTGTCAGTCTATAAGGCTGAGATCCCTGTCTTATTGTTGGTCTGTAAGGCTGAGATCCCTGTCTTATTGTTGGTCTATAAGGCTGAGATCCCTGTCTTATTGTTGGTCTATAAGGCTGAGATCCCTGTCTTATTGTTGGTCTATAAGGCTGAGATCCCTGTCTTATTGTCGGTCTGTAAGGCTGAGATCCCTGTCTTATTGTTGGTCTATAAGGCTGAGATCCCTGTCTTATTGTTGGTCTATAAGGCTGAGATCCCTGTCTTATTGTTGGTCTATAAGGCTGAGATCCCTGTCTTATTGTTGGTCTATAAGGCTGAGATCCCTGTCTTATTGTCGGTCTGTAAGGCTGAGATCCCTGTCTTATTGTTGGTCTATAAGGCTGAGATCCCTGTCTTATTGTCGGTCTGTAAGGCTGAGATCCCTGTCTTATTGTCAGTCTATAATGCTGAGATCCCTGTCTTATTGTTGGTCTATAAGGCTGAGATCCCTGTCTTATTGTCGGTCTATAAGGCTGAGATCCCTGTCTTATTGTCAGTCTATAAGGCTGAGATCCCTGTCTTATTGTCGGTCTATAAGGCTGAGATCCCTGTCTTATTGTCAGTCTATAATGCTGAGATCCCTGTCTTATTGTCGGTCTATAAGGCCGAGATCCCTGTCTTATTGTCAGTCTATAAGGCTGAGATCCCTGTCTTATTGTCAGTCTATAAGGCCCAGATCCCTGTCCTATTGTTGGTCTATAAGGCTGAGATCCCTGTCTTATTGTTGGTCTATAAGGCTGAGATCCCTGTCTTATTGTTGGTCTATAAGGCTGAGATCCCTGTCTTATTGTTGGTCTATAAGGCTGAGATCCCTGTCTTATTGTTGGTCTATAAGGCTGAGATCCCTGTCTTATTGTTTGTCTATAAGGCTGATATTCAGAGATGAGATCCCTGTCTTATTGTCAGTCTATAAGGCTGAGATCCCTGTCTTATTGTCAGTCTATAAGGCTGAGATCCCTGTCCTATTGTTGGTCTATAAGGCTTAGATCCCTGTCTTATTGTTGGTCTATAAGGCTGAGATCCCTGTCTTATTGTTGGTCTATAAGGCTGAGATCCCTGTCTTATTGTCGGTCTGTAAGGCTGAGATCCCTGTCTTATTGTTGGTCTATAAGGCTGAGATCCCTGTCTTATTGTCGGTCTGTAAGGCTGAGATCCCTGTCTTATTGTCGGTCTATAAGGCTGAGATCCCTGTCTTATTGTTGGTCTATAAGGCTGAGATCCCTGTCTTATTGTTGGTCTATAAGGCTGAGATCCCTGTCTTATTGTTGGTCTATAAGGCTGAGATCCCTGTCTTATTGTTGGTCTATAAGGCTGAGATCCCTGTCTTATTGTCGGTCTGTAAGGCTGAGATCCCTGTCTTATTGTTGGTCTATAAGGCTGAGATCCCTGTCTTATTGTCGGTCTGTAAGGCTGAGATCCCTGTCTTATTGTTGGTCTATAAGGCTGAGATCCCTGTCTTATTGTCGGTCTGTAAGGCTGAGATCCCTGTCTTATTGTTGGTCTATAAGGCTGAGATCCCTGTCTTATTGTCGGTCTATAAGGCTGAGATCCCTGTCTTATTGTCGGTCTATAAGGCTGAGATCCCTGTCTTATTGTCGGTCTATAAGGCCGAGATCCCTGTCTTATTGTCGGTCTATAAGGCTGAGATCCCTGTCTTATTGTCGGTCTATAAGGCTGAGATCCCTGTCTTATTGTCAGTCTATAAGGCTGAGATCCCTGTCTTATTGTCGGTCTATAAGGCTGAGATCCCTGTCTTATTGTCAGTCTATAATGCTGAGATCCCTGTCTTATTGTCGGTCTATAAGGCCGAGATCCCTGTCTTATTGTCGGTCTATAAGGCTGAGATCCCTGTCTTATTGTCGGTCTATAAGGCTGAGATCCCTGTCTTATTGTCGGTCTATAAGGCTGAGATCCCTGTCTTATTGTCGGTCTGTAAGGCTGAGATCCCTGTCTTATTGTCAGTCTATAAGGCTGAGATCCCTGTCTTATTGTTGGTCTATAAGGCTGAGATCCCTGTCTTATTGTTTGTCTATAAGGCTGATATTCAGAGATGAGATCCCTGTCTTATTGTCAGTCTATAAGGCTGAGATCCCTGTCTTATTGTTGGTCTGTAAGGCTGAGATCCCTGTCTTATTGTCAGTCTATAAGGCTGAGATCCCTGTCTTATTGTCGGTCTATAAGGCTGAGATCCCTGTCTTATTGTCAGTCTATAAGGCTGAGATCCCTGTCTTATTGTCGGTCTATAAGGCTGAGATCCCTGTCTTATTGTTGGTCTATAAGGCTGAGATCCCTGTCTTATTGTCGGTCTATAAGGCTGAGATCCCTGTCTTATTGTCGGTCTATAAGGCTGAGATCCCTGTCTTATTGTCAGTCTATAAGCCTGAGATCCCTGTCCTATTGTCAGTCTATAAGGCTGAGATCCCTGTCTTATTGTCAGTCTATAAGGCTGAGATCCCTGTCCTATTGTCAGTCTATAAGCCTGAGATCCCTGTCTTATTGTCAGTCTATAAGGCTGAGATCCCTGTCTTATTGTCAGTCTATAAGGCTGAGATCCCTGTCTTATTGTCAGTCTATAAGGCTGAGATCCCTGTCTTATTGTCAGTCTATAAGGCTGAGATCCCTGTCTTGTTGTCAGTCTATAAGGCTGAGATCCCTGTCTTATTGTCAGTCTATAAGGCTGAGATCCCTGTCTTATTGTTGGTCTATAAGGCTGAGATCCCTGTCTTATTGTCGGTCTATAAGGCTGAGATCCCTGTCTTATTGTCAGTCTATAAGGCTGAGATCCCTGTCTTGTTGTCAGTCTATAAGCCTGAGATCCCTGTCTTATTGTCAGTCTATAAGCCTGAGATCCCTGTCTTATTGTCAGTCTATAAGGCTGATATTCAGAGATGAGATCCCTGTCTTATTGTCAGTCTATAAGGCTGAGATCCCTGTCTTATTGTCAGTCTATAAGGCTGAGATCCCTGTCCTATTGTTGGTCTATAAGGCTGAGATCCCTGTCTTATTGTTGGTCTATAAGGCTGAGATCCCTGTCTTATTGTTGGTCTATAAGGCTGAGATCCCTGTCTTATTGTTGGTCTATAAGGCTGAGATCCCTGTCTTATTGTTGGTCTATAAGGCTGAGATCCCTGTCTTATTGTTTGTCTATAAGGCTGATATTCAGAGATGAGATCCCTGTCTTATTGTCAGTCTATAAGGCTGAGATCCCTGTCTTATTGTCAGTCTATAAGGCTGAGATCCCTGTCCTATTGTTGGTCTATAAGGCTGAGATCCCTGTCTTATTGTTGGTCTATAAGGCTGAGATCCCTGTCTTATTGTTGGTCTATAAGGCTGAGATCCCTGTCTTATTGTTGGTCTGTAAGGCTGATATTCAGAGCTACGATCCCTGTCTTATTGTCGGTCTATAAGGCTGGGGACACTAAAGCGTGTCTTGTCCTGTAACATGTGACCTCTCCCCTCCCAGGGTGTGTGGAGCCCCTCCCCTCTCCTCTCCCCTCCCAGGGTGTGTGGAGCCCCTCCCCTCTCCCCTCTCAGGGTGTGGGGACACTAATGCGTGTCTTGTCCTGTAACATGTGACCTCTCCCCTCCCAGGGTGTGTGGAGCCCGCGTAAGATCCAGAACCCGGACTACTTCGAGGATCTGGCTCCGTTCCAGATGACGTCGTTCAGAGCCGTGGGGCTGGAGCTCTGGTCCATGACCTCAGAGATCTACTTCGACAACTTCATCATCACTTCATATAAAGAGGTGGCCGATCGCTGGGCTGGAGACAGCTGGGGACTCAAGAAACTGGTGGCTAGTGCCAACGAGGTGTGTACGACACACACACGCACACCTACACACACACACACACAGCGTACATTTATACATACACACACAGATGGATATATATATATAAAACACACCTACACACACACACACACACACACACACACAGATGGATATATATATATATAACACATACAAACACATGTTGTATAAAAAGTTGGCTGATCGCTGGGCTGAAGACAGCTGGGTACTTAAGAAACTACTGGCTAGTGCCAAAGAGGTACACACACACCGACACACACATATACACACACACACACACACACACACACACACCGACACACACATACACACACACACACCGACACACACATACACACACACACACACACACACACACAGATAGACTCGGCAAAAAAAGAAATGTCCCTTTTTCAGGACCCTGTCTTGCAAAGATAATTCATAAAAATCCAAATAACTTCACAGATCTTCATTGTAAAGGGTTTAACACTGTTTTTCATGCTTGTTCAGTGACCCATAAACAATTAATGAACATGCACCTGTGGAACGGTCGTTAAGACACTAACAGCTTACAGACGGTAGGCAATTAAGGTCACAGTTATGAAAACCTAGGACACTAAAGAGGCCTTTCTACTGACTCTGAAAAACACCAAAAGAAAGATGCCCAGGGTCCCTGCTCATCTGTGTGAACGTGTCTTAGGCATGCTGCAAGGAGGCATGACAACTGCAGATGTGGCCAGGGCAATAAATTGCAATGTCCGTACTGTGAGACGCCTACGACAGCTCTACAGGGAGACAGGATGGACAGCTGATGATCCTCGCAGTGGCAGACCACGTGTAACAACAATTGCACAGGATCGGTACATCCGAACATCACACCTGTGGGACAGGTACAGGATGGCAACAGCAACTGCCCGATATACACCAGGAATGCACAATCCCTCCATCAGTGCTCAGACTGTCCGCAATAGGCTGAGAGAGGACGGACTGAGGGCTTGTAGGTCTGTTGTAAGGCAGGTCCTCACCAGACATCACCGGCAACAACGTCACCTATGGGCACAAACCCACCGTCGCTGGACCAGACAGGACTGGCAAAAGTGCTCTTCACTGATGAGTCGCGGTTTTGTCTCACTAGGGGTGAGGAAGGAATGAGCGTTTACACCGAGGCCTGTACTCTGGAGCGGGATCGATTGGAGGTGGAGGGTCCGTCATGGTCTGGGGCAGTGTGTCACAGCATCATCAGACTGAGCTTGTTGTCATTGCAGGCAATCTCAACGCTGTGCGTTACAGGGAAGACATCCTCCTCCCTCATGTGGTACCCTTCCTGCAGGCTCATCCTGACATGACCATCCAGCACGACAATGCCACCAGCCATACTGCTTGTTCTGTGCGTGATTTCCTGCAAGTTAGGAATATCAGTGTTCTGTCATGGCCAACGAAGAGCCCGGATCTCAGTCCCATTGAGCACGTCTGGGACCTGTTGGATCGGAGGGTGGGGGCTAGGGCACGTCTGGGACCTGTTGGATCGGAGGGTGGGGGCTAGGGCACGTCTGGGACCTGTTGGATCGGAGGGTGGGGGCTAGGGCACGTCTGGGACCTGTTGGATCGGAGGGTGGGGGCTAGGGCACGTCTGGGACCTGTTGGATCGGAGGGTGGGGGCTAGGGCACGTCTGGGACCTGTTGGATCGGAGGGTGGGGGCTAGGGCACGTCTGGGACCTGTTGGATCGGAGGGTGGGGGCTAGGGCACGTCTGGGACCTGTTGGATAGGAGGGTGAGGGCTGAAAGTAAACACAGTTGACAGTGAGAGGACGTTTGTTTTTTTGCTGAGTTTACAAACATGCAGAACACAGACATGAACTTTTTATATATTTCCTCACTGAATGTTCCTTCACATAAACACACACAGTTATATTTGCTGATTATCTCCCCCCCCTCCCCAGCCGGGTGTGTTTTCCCAGTTGACCATGGCAGCAGAGGAGAGACCGTGGCTCTGGGTAGTCTACATACTGACTGTTGGTCTGCCCATAGGACTGACTGTGTTATTCTGCTGGCCCAAGGTAACACACCAACACTACTGACTTGTTACTCACACAAACTGGTGTTTCCTGCTCTTGTCTGTTTCATATTCAATTAATCTTGTTGTCATATTCACTATACAGCCAAACAACTATATATTTTGTTCTTTGTACTTAAGAGGGTATTTATCTAACCACCAGCTCATTGTCTGACTCGCTCTCTCTCCCTCTGACTCCTCTTTCTCTGACTCGCTCTCTGACTCTTTCCGACAGAAATCAGATGATGACTATGTGTACAAGAAGGTGGACCCGCCTAAACCCGATGTAGAAGAGGAGGAAGAGGATGATGAAGAGGAGGAGGAGGAGGAAGAAGAGGAGAAGGGAGACCAAGCAGCTGAGGCCAAAGCTACTGAGAGTCCAAAACCTGCAGGTCAGAGAGAAGACATGAGATCTCTCTCTCCCTCTTCCTCCCCCTCTCTCCCTCTTTCTCCTTCCTCCCCCCCTCTCTCCCTCTTTCTCCTTCCTCCCCCTCTCTCCCTCTTCCCCCCTCTCCCCCTCTTCCCCCCCTCTTCCCCCCCTCTCTCTCCCTCTTCCTCCCCCCCTCTCCCCCCTCTTTCTCCCTCCCCCCTCTTCCCCCCCTCTCTCTCCCTCTTCCTCCCCCCCTCTTTCTCCCTCTCCCTCCCTCCCCCCTCTCTCCCTCTTTCCCTCTCTCTCTCCCCCTCCCCCCGCTCTCCCTCTCCCCCCTCTCTCCCTCTTTCCCTCTCTCTCTCCCCCTCCCCCCGCTCTCCCTCTCCCCCTCTTCCCCCCCTCTTCCCCCCCTCTCTCTCCCTCTTCCTCCCCCCCTCTCCCCCCTCTTTCTCCCTCCCCCTCTTCCCCCCCTCTCTCTCCCTCTTCCTCCCCCCCTCTTTCTCCCTCTCCCTCCCTCCCCCCTCTCTCCCTCTTTCCCTCTCTCTCTCCCCCTCCCCCCGCTCTCCCTCTCCCCCCTCTCTCCCTCTTTCCCTCTCTCTCTCCCCCTCCCCCCGCTCTCCCTCTCCCCCCTCTATCTCCTTCTTTCCCTCTCTTCCTCCCTCCCCCCCTCTCTCTTCCTCCCCCCTCTCTCTCCCTTTCTCTCTCTCTCTCTCTCCCTGCCCCCCCTTTCTCCCTCTCTCCCTCTTCCTCCCCCCTCTCTCTCCCTCTTTCTCTCCCCCCCTCTTTCTCCCTCTTTCCCTCTCTCCCTCTCCCCCCCTCTCTCTCCCTCTCCCCCCCTCTCTCCCCCTCTCCCCCCCTCTCTCCCCCTCTCTCTCCCTCTCCCCCCCTCTCACCCCTCACTTGTTCTCTCTTCCATATGTTTTCTTCTCCTTTCCTTAGTTAATATTTCCTCTCATTCTCCTTTTGTCTTTCAGAAGAGAAGAAAGAGAAGGCGGAGGAGGAGAGTGGGGCAGCTGGAGGGGACAGCGTAGAAGATGGAGATGACGATGAGGAGGAGGAGGATGAAGGAGAGGAGGAAGAAGAGACCAAGTCCAATGAGGCAGCATCGGATGATGTCAGTGCTGAGGTACTCTCTTAGTTTTCTGAAAGATCAAAAACGTCACTCGTTTCACACATTTGACCCTCTGAAACTCTGGCTTCCCCCAGATTATCTCTCCTTCCTCCCAAAGTGTGCACTTGTTCACTTCCCTTCACTGAAATTACTGGTGTGAGAAATATGGTGGAAACTCCCACTAGTCCATGCCGCCACCAATCCAATGCTTCTAGATTTGTGGGAAGAAGAAGTGAGCAAGTGCACACTTCAGGAGAAAGTAGACATTGGGACACCTTGTCTTTCATTCATCCCTTCTTCTTCATCCCTCGTTTCCAAGCAGAAGGTGGAGGCAGACGAGGGGGGCCACAGCGTTGGCGACGGACACAAACAGGCCGTGAGGAAGAGGAGGGTACGGAAAGACTGATGAAGACCAACGACAACAAATGAAGCCTTCTCTCTCCTCCTCTCTCTCTCTCTCCTCCTCTCTCTCTCTCTCTCTCTCTCCTCCTCTCTCTCTCTCTCCTCCTCTATCCTCTCTCTCTCCTCTCTCTCCTCTCTCCTCCTCTCTCTCCTCCTCTCTCTCTCTCCTCCTCTATCCTCTCTCTCTCCTCCTCTCTCCTCCTCTCTGCATGCCCTCTGGTGGTCCTAGTAACCAAGATACTACCCCTCCTCCTCCATCAGTCAAATGACAACCACCCCCCCCCCCCCGTTCCTTCTTATCTTCCTTTGTTCTCTCTAGCCGTTACGCCTCTCTCTAAGGCCATCAAGGCTACCCTGACCCCCCCCCCAACCCTCCTTTCTTCCAAAATGAATACTATGCCCCCTCATCTCCTTCCTCCTCCCCCCCCATCCTCTTCATCAGCTGCAACTTTCTAACCCCCCCCCCCCCCCTCTTCAGCTTCCAGTCTTCCTGACTATAGTTCCTAGTTCTGGTTTATTGTTGACATTTTGTTAAGCTTCAGAAGTATCATTTTTATTCAAACTAAAGTTAAAAGGACAGCTCTCTCTGGCTTGTGTCTCAAATGACACCCTATTCCCTGAAGAAGAGCTTTGGTCAAAGTGGGGCACTACATGGGGGGGGGTAAGGAGTTAAAAAGTAGTGCACTACATGGGGGGGATAAGGTGTTAAAAAGTAGTGTACTACATGGGGAATAGGCTGGTCAGAGAGAGAGAAGACCTCTATAGCCATGCTACTGTATTGCTGCTGTGTGACTGAAGGTGCCATGTTTCTCCTGGTCTCAGATCTGCTTGTCGTTGGAGTCAATTCCTCTGACTATTATTGGGACAAGATTTGGCTCTAAAATACAAACTGGGCATCCCAAATGGCACCCCGTTCCCATTTATATTGAACTACCCTAATGGGCCCTGGTCTAAAGTATTATACTATATATAGGGAATAGGGCTCTGGTCTAAAGTAGTTCACTATATAGGGAATAGGGTGCCATTTGGGATGTAGATATACAGATCTGGGACCAGTCTTAAAGTTCGACTACAAAGACAGAAGGATATTTTCAGACAAGAAGGCGCCTTACGTCAGGTTTAAGGTTAGACATCTACTTTAGATTGAGAAGTGTTTTGTTTTTCATTCATTAACTTATAAAAAAAGGAAGTTCATAATATAATATGTCAGTTCTTTATGTGTTATTTTGTTTTTTTAACTAAATTATATGGATTTAAAACTTGAGGATTGAAAATCGGCACTGATAAAAAAATGTATCTTATTTATTTGAAACTTCTCCCTCTTGTTCATTTTACGGCTAAATTTAAAACAGGAGAAAATATTACAATGCAGTTTTTTCTCTTTTGAGTGAATGGAAATGTTTTGGGTGTTTAAAAATATAAATATATATATTCATAATTTGTAGTTAGTTTTACCACTGTTTTGCTTATTGTGAGCCTACGTCAGAACAAACGACTTGTGTTCTCTGGGCATTCCGGAATATCCAAACTCCGGTTCCGGAATATCCAAACTCCGGTTCCGGAATGAATTAGAAACGATTCCGTCTTGTATGGAAAGAGATGTGCCGATTTTGTTTGTTCTGTTTTCTCCAGCATTTCTAGTAAAAATGTTTTCTGTTCTTGTACGACAACCAGGCACATTTCCCTGTTTTCAATAAGTTGCAAATTGTACATTGCTCTTGGAAAAATTAAATATTTAATAGGATACAAGTCGTACTTGTTGTTAGCCTGGTCCCAGATCTGTTTGTGGTCTTGCCCAACCCATTTCTGTCATTGTCAAGGAGTTGGTTTAACACTGTCAGACAGACTGGCTCTCAGGCTAACTTGTCATTGTACTGTTTGGTTTGGGGTCCATGAGAAGTGCTGAGTCATTGCATGATTAACTATGACTAGTGTTGTACTCGGCTGCTCCACCCAAGGAGTTGTCTGAAGTGTGGCCTTGAAAGGGAACATCACCCTCTGGATCAGAACAGAGCGTTCTTGACTTGCCTGGGTTGCACTGGAACAAGGTCTACTCTTTCATTTATTTAAATAGACAAGTCAGTTAAGAATAAATTCTTATTTTCAATGACAGCCCAGGAACAGTGGGTTAACTGCCTTGTTCAGGGACAGAACAACAGATTTGTACCTTGTCAGCTCGGGGATTTGATTCGGTTGCAAGTCCAACGCTCTAACCACTAGACTTCTCTGCCGTCTAGAGAACCTATATAAACTAATCTCTCACTAAGGATGCATCTCACTTGTCAAGAGGCCTTATATCCTTCTCTTGTCTCCTTTCATTCTATCCTTGTCTCCTTTCCTGCTTCCTTGCCTCCTTCACTCCTTTCCATATTGAAACAGAGTTACACTCCCGACTCGTACAAAAGCATCAGAAGTATTTTATTTTTGTATTAAAACAAAAGTGTTAAAAGGCAACATAGTCATAGAATCTCTAAACTTCTACACAGCAGGCAGTTAGTTCCATAGGATGTGTGTTATCAACATGCCTGAAGGAAAAAACTAAGTTTAATGTCCCAAAATGGCACTCTGTTCCCTAGATAGTAGACTACTTATGACCAGGGCCCTATAGGCCCAAAGTAGTGCACTATATAGAGAATATGGTGCCATTTGGGACTAACAAGAGTCAGTGGAACATACAATATAATACAATTTTTAACATAATACAAAATAAAAAATACAATTTTATATTGAAATAAAAATAAATAACGTGATGCATTGAAGTGCAGTGGAATCATCCCAATCTTTTCCTTTAGCACCTGGAACCAATAGAACCACAGAATGGTTCTCTGGTAGAACCTCTTGCTCAAAACGCAGATCTCCGTACATTTGAGTGTTGTGTTTCTTCCTGATTTTAAATTAGGCATTTCTGACCATTTTGTCCTCTTGAAATAGAATTGAAACTGACCTAGCTATCTCCTAGCCAAAACCCCAACTGTTCATGTTGTCCTGATCACATCCCTGATAAAGGCTCTCATAGAATCTCTTGCTGGTACCCCTACCTTATTTCTCTCTACTATAACCAGCCTAGGACAGCACAGTCATGCTTCCACAGTCCATTACTATAAGCAGCCTAGGACAGCACAGTCATGCTTCCACAGTCCATTACTATAACCAGCCTAGGACAGCACAGTCATGCTTCCACAGTCCATTACCATAAGCAGGAATAACAACGTTCCTTATCAGCAGCTCTGTGTTAATGCACTGACGGAACCTTCCGGAGTGTTCTACAGCCTGAGTGTTCTAATCAATACTACTCAAGGCTCTTAACTGTAAAAAGCAGAGCTCTCTCCTGTCCTCCCTCACTCTATCCTTTCCTCCCTCCCTTTCCTCCCTCCCTCCATCCTCCCACCATCCTCCCTCCCTTTCCTCCCTCCCTTTCCTCCCTCCCTCCCTCGCTCCATCCTCCCTCCCCCCTCCCTTTCCTCCCTCCCTTTCCTCCCTCCCTCCCCTTTCCCCCTCCCTCCCCTTCCTCCCTTTCCTCCCTCCACCCTCCTTTCCTCCCTCCCTCCCCTTCCTCCCTCGCTCCACCATCATAGGTAAAGGAGGCCGTCTCACCCTGTAGTGTAACTTGACCCTAGTCCAGGGTTGCATTCACGAGGGCATCGTTTGTTATGTACAGCAGAATACACGTTCACTGTGCTTTGTCCTTCCCCTACTGACTCCACACAGCACTCCATGGTGACGATATGAATCCCCTTCCTGGTGGAATGAGTAGCATACCAGGGACGACAACACACATCGGAGTATCTTAGTAGTACTGCTTTAAAAACAAATACAGAATCATATTTCATAATGTTTGTGTTGATCAATAAGTGGCGGAAATTAACAATAAATGTAAAAAAACAGACACTTAGTAACCTTTTGACCAATCAGATGAGAGAACAGTCGATGGGATGCGTTATTACATTATTGTATTACATTGACATTCAATATGTTTGATTCATATTTTGGGGGCCAGGAGTTTGACCATATTCATATCCAACCAGTATTAACCAGTCATCAATATGTTTGATTCATATTTTGGGGGCCAGGAGTTTGACCATATTCATATCCAACCAGTATTAACCAGTCATCAATATGTTTGATTCATATTTTGGGGGCCAGGAGTTTGACCATATTCATATCCAACCAGTATTAACCAGTCATCAATATGTTTGATTCATATTTTGGGGGCCAGGAGTTTGACCATATTCATGTCCAACCAGTATTAACCAGTCATCAATATGTTTGATTCATATTTTGGGGGCCAGGAGTTTGACCATATTCATGTCCAACCAGTATTAACCAGTCATCAATATGTTTGATTCATATTTTGGGGGCCAGGAGTTTGACCATATTCATGTCCAACCAGTATTAACCAGTCATCAATATGTTTGATTCATATTTTGGGGCCAGGAGTTTGACCATATTCATATCCAACCAGTATTAACCAGTCATCAATATGTTTGATTCATATTTTGGGGGCCAGGAGTTTGACCATATTCATGTCCAACCAGTATTAACCAGTCATCAATATGTTTGATTCATATTTTGGGGCCAGGAGTTTGACCATATTCATGTCCAACCAGTATTAACCAGTCATCAATATGTTTGATTCATATTTTAGGGCCAGGAGTTTGACCATATTCATGTCCAACCAGTATTAACCAGTCATCAATATGTTTGATTCATATTTTGGGGCCAGGAGTTTGGTCATATTCATATCCAACCAGTATTAACCAGTCATCAATATGTTTGATTCATATTTTGGGGGCCAGGAGTTTGACCATATTCATATCCAACCAGTATTAACCAGTCATCAATATGTTTGATTCATATTTTGGGGGCCAGGAGTTTGACCATATTCATGTCCAACCAGTATTAACCAGTCATCAATATGTTTGATTCATATTTTGGGGCCAGGAGTTTGACCATATTCATATCCAACCAGTATTAACCAGTCATCAATATGTTTGATTCATATTTTGGGGGCCAGGAGTTTGACCATATTCATGTCCAACCAGTATTAACCAGTCATCAATATGTTTGATTCATATTTTGGGGCCAGGAGTTTGACCATATTCATGTCCAACCAGTATTAACCAGTCATCAATATGTTTGATTCATATTTTAGGGCCAGGAGTTTGACCATATTCATGTCCAACCAGTATTAACCAGTCATCAATATGTTTGATTCATATTTTGGGGCCAGGAGTTTGGTCATATTCATATCCAACCAGTATTAACCAGTCATCAATATGTTTGATTCATATTTTGGGGGCCAGGAGTTTGACCATATTCATATCCAACCAGTATTAACCAGTCATCAATATGTTTGATTCATATTTTGGGGGCCAGGAGTTTGGCCATATTCATATCCAACCAGTATTAACCAGTCATCAATATGTTTGATTCATATTTTGGGGGCCAGGAGTTTGACCATATTCATATCCAACCAGTATTAACCAGTCATCAATATGTTTGATTCATATTTTGGGGGCCAGGAGTTTGGCCATATTCATATCCAACCAGTCATCAACATGAAAAGGTCTGATGTCATAACTCATTAGAGATGCCGTTGACATGACAACACAAAACAGTATTATAAGATGAATTATAAAACCAGTTAAATTATGTCGGGGGGGGGGGGTTATGTTAGGAGGAGGGTAAAAAGAGGTCAAACGAATGTAAACTGGACTCTTAGGGGTGTAGTTGGAGTGGAGGGAGGATTTTGGGGTCTGGAATTAGAAGTTGCCCCCTAACCACAGATCTAGGATCAGACTACTCTACACAGTACACTACTTTTAACCAGAGTTTATGGCATCTTATTCCCTACATAGTACACTACTTTTAACCAGAGCTTATGGCATTCTGTACACTACATAGTACACTACTTTTAATCAGAGCTCATGGCATTCTATTCCCTACATAGTACACTACTTTTAATCAGAGCTCATGGCATTCTGTACACTACATAGTACACTACTTTTAATCAGAGCTTATGGCATTCTGTACACTACTTTTAATCAGAGCTCATGGCATTCTATTCCCTACATAGTACACTACTTTTAACCAGTGCTTATAGCATTTTGTACACTACATAGTGCACTACTTAGGAAATAATCTGCCATTTGGAACACGCCCATATCCGTCCCTAGAACTGTGGTCACAAACATCTTCTACCTCTGCTGTCATTTGGGAGAGGAGATGTTGCAGGTAGCCTGAGTGCCAGTCTGTCTGTGCCATCATGCCTACGGTTTGTGTCGGCAACAAACAGACCTGCCACCAGGCTATTGTAGGTGGTCTCAACTCCCCTTGGTCGCCGTGGGTTACTTCCGTTTGCTCTTGTTGTCGGTGGTTTGGAACACGCTGGAGGCCGACATGAGGTTCTCGATGTACTGGCCTAGAACCTGGTTCTCCGACTTCAACTTCAGGTTCTCCTCTTTGACCGCATCCACACGTGCTGACAGGTCTGGAACAACAGAGGTGTGGAACTTAGAACAAGACAGACCAGTGTTTCCCCTAGATCATTGTTTTTAAGGCTGGGTGCAACAGAATTTGACAGGGAGGCCTAAGTAATGATGGATGAAACACCGATACAGAAACCTCCTGATAGCTTATTCCACATCAATGCCAAATACTCCTCCCTGCCAGACTAGACTGAATGTTTTAGCTTATTCCACATCAATGCCAAATACTCCTCCCTGCAAGACTAGACTGAATGTTAAGCAGCACCAGACTGCTGTATTAAGGTACATTTAAGCACTATTCCCTATATAGTGCACTACTGTTGACCAGGGCCCTATTCCCTACACAGTGCACTACTTTTGACCAGGGCCCTTAGGGAATAGGGTGCCATTTTGGACAAGACCTTAAATCCATCGAGGCAGGAAGGGAGTAGCTGTATTAGCCTCACAGAGAGGATGAGAGGATGGTCAGGGTAAGCCCCCCCCCCCCATGAACACACCTTCCACTGTGTAACAGAAAGGAGGGACATGAACACACCTTCCACTGTGTTACAGAGAGGAGACATGAACACACCTTCCACTGTGTAACAGAGAGAGGAGAGACATGAACACACCTTCCACTGTGTAACAGAGAGAGGAGAGACATGAACACACCTTCCACTGTGTAACAGAGAGGAGACATGAACACACCTTCCACTGTGTAACAGAGAGACATGAACACACCTTCCACTGTGTAACAGAGAGAGAGGAGACATGAACACACCTTCCACTGTGTAGCAGAGACGAGAGGCATGAACACACCTTCCACTGTGTAACAGAGAGAGATGTATGTAACAGAGAGAGATGTGTAACAGAGAGAGATGTGTGTGACAGAGAGAGATGTGTAACAGAGAGAGATGTGTGTAACAGAGAGATGTGTGTGTAACAGAGAGAGATGTGTGTAACAGAGAGAGATGTGTGTACGAGAGGGAGATGTGTAACAGAGAGAGATGTGTGACAGAGAGAGATGTGTAACAGAGAGAGATGTGTGTAACAGAGAGAGATGTGTGCAACAGAGAGAGGTGTGTGTAACAGAGATGTGTGTAACAGAGAGAGATGTGTAACAGAGAGATGTGTGTAACAGAGAGAGATGTGCAACAGAGAGATGTTACCTTCCAGTGTGTGTTGTAGCTCCAGCACCTGGTTGATGAGCCTCGTCTTCTCCTCCATCTCAACCTGGTTCTCCATGTCTCCTGACAAACACAAACACACACACACTATATTACTGAACACACACACACTATATTACTGAACACACACACATACACACTATATTACTGAACAAACATAACACACACTATATTACCGAACAGACACACACTATATTACTGAACACACACACACACTATATTACTGAACACACACACACACTATATTACTGAACACACACACATACATACACACTATATTACTGAACACACACACACTATATTACTGAACACACACACACACACACTATATTACTGAACACACACACACACACTATATTACTGAACACACACTACACACTATATTACTGAACACACACACTATATTACTGAACACACACACTATATAACTGAACACACACGCAGACAGACAGACAGACAGACAGACAGACAGACGATGTGTTGTTGTTCATTACCATCCATGTGACAGTTCATGGTGAAGTCCTCGTTGTCCTGTTTGGTGAGCAGGACTGCAGTTCCTCTGTTCCCTGTAGACACACATCAAGGTGAGCAAAACATATAGTTAGATCATATGATTTATATTATATTATTATTATCTTTATTTAATTGGGTAAGTCAGTTAGGAACAAATTATTATTTACAATGACGGACTACCCCCGGCCAAACCCTAAGCAGGACGACGCTGGGACAATGGTGCGCCGCCCTACGGGACTCCCAATCACGGACGGTGGTGATACAGCCTGGAATAGAACGAGGGTCTATAGTGACGCCTCTAGCACTGAGACACAGTGCCTTAGACCGCTGAACCAGGGTCTGTAGTGACGCCTCTAGCACTGAGACGCAGTGCCTTAGACCGCTGCACCAGGGTCTGTAATGACGCCTCTAGCACTGAGACACAGTGCCTTAGACCGCTGAACCAGGGTCTGTAGTGATGTCTCTAGATAAGTGAACACCAGTACTACTATGTTAGCTGGCTAACATCATCTACATACCCAAACAAGAAGACAGAGGAAGACATAACAGGCCAAGATGACAAATGATGCTAGCAGTCTCTCTAGCTGTTACAGTAACTAAACAACAACACACCCAAGACCAGCCAGCTAGCTGTCTCTCTAGCTGTTACAGTAACTAAACAACACACCCAAGACCAGCCAGCTAGCTGTCTCTCTAGCTGTTACAGTAGCTAAACATCACACCCAAGACCAGCCAGCTAGCTGTCTCTCTAGCTGTTACAGTAACTAAACAACAACACACCCAAGACCAGCCAGCTAGCTGTCTCTCTAGCTGTTACAGTAACTAAACAACACACCCAAGACAAGCTAGCTAGCTGTCTCTCTAGCTGTTACAGTAACTAAACAACAACACACCCAAGACCAGCCAGCTGGCTGTCTCTCTAGCTGTTACAGTAACTAAACAACCCAAGACCAGCCAGCTAGCTGTCTCTCTAGCTGTTACAGTAACTAAACAACACACCCAAGACCAGCCAGCTAGCTGTCTCTCTAGCTGTTACAGTAACTAAACACACCCAAGACCAGCCAGCTAGCTGTCTCTCTAGCTGTTACAGTAACTAAACACACCCAAGACCAGCCAGCTAGCTGTCTCTCTAGCTGTTAGAGTAACTAAACAACAACACACCCAAGACCAGACAGCTAGCTGTCTCTCTAGCTGTTACAGTAACTAAACAACAACACACCCAAGACCAGCCAGCTAGCTATCTCTCTAGCTGTTAGAGTAACTAAACAACAACACACCCAAGACCAGCCAGCTAGCTGTCTCTCTAGCTGTTACAGTAACTAAACAACACACCCAAGACCAGCTAGCTAGCTGTCTCTCTAGCTGTTACAGTAACTAAACAACAACACACCCAAGACCAGCCAGCTAGCTGTCTCTCTAGCTGTTACAGTAACTAAACACACCCAAGACCAGCCAGCTAGCTGTCTCTCTAGCTGTTACAGTAACTAAACACACCCAAGACCAGCCAGCTAGCTGTCTCTCTAGCTGTTAGAGTAACTAAACAACAACACACCCAAGACCAGCCAGCTAGCTATCTCTCTAGCTGTTAGAGTAACTAAACAACAACACACCCAAGACCAGCCAGCTAGCTGTCTCTCTAGCTGTTACAGTAACTAAACAACAACACACCCAAGACCAGCCAGCTAGCTATCTCTCTAGCTGTTAGAGTAACTAAACAACAACACACCCAAGACCAGCCAGCTAGCTGTCTCTCTAGCTGTTACAGTAACTAAACAACACACCCAAGACCAGCTAGCTAGCTGTCTCTCTAGCTGTTACAGTAACTAAACAACAACACACCCAAGACCAGCCAGCTAGCTGTCTCTCTAGCTGTTACAGTAACTAAACACACCCAAGACCAGCCAGCTAGCTGTCTCTCTAGCTGTTACAGTAACTAAACACACCCACGACCAGCCAGCTGGTAAGTTAGCATAGCGGCAGGCTAATGTTAGCCATCTAGCTGGTTCATTCGATATGCTCACCTTTTACAGAGAAGGAAGAAAACGACTCCTGTATCTAACTACTGGCTGTCACATTAATAACCGCGATATTATGATGTTAGTTTGTGTACCTAACTAACTCGTAGTTAGTCACAATGCTCGTTACAGTAGCAAGTTAAACAGCTAAAATCTCAGAAAATCTGTCAAATCCGTAGAATTGACGTGCGATTCTCAACAACGACAAGCCTCCGTAGTCTCGTTACATTTCTGAAATGTCAGTCACTTACCCTTCGATATAATAACAATATTGTGTCAAAACGTTAGCCGGGGTTTAGTGTGGATAACGTTGTTATGTGCTAGACGACACTGCGGATTTCCATGTATGACAGTCGGCGATGGGACGTCCTCACATTATCTGGGTGTAGGAACCGACGCGGCCGACAGGGGGAGCAGCGCAATGCAAACAGACACAGCCGGAAGTAAAATATAACACCACATTTATTGGGCCCCGAAACAATTTCGCTTGTATGACCTCATTCCCTCCTCTTGTCTACTTGCTCCTTCCACTAGACGTAGACTAGTAGTCTGATGAAGGGAAAACGTGAAGGACATTTGATATCCCATAGGTGTGGCAGCACTGTGTGCGTCTGTATGCGTGCATTGATTGTGCAGGTTGTATCTGTTTGTGCCGATAGTACAGCCTCAGACACTGTAAACACACACACACACTGCAGCTCTGACAGTCTCTCCGTCACTCCCTGAGTAGTCAACTACACAGGCTAGCGGTGCAGCAGCGGTTGGTAAGGCTCGACCTGCAGTAACAACAACACACTGCAGCTCTGACAGTCTCTCGGTCACTCCCTGAGTAGTGAACTACACAGGCTAGCGGAGCAACGATGGTTGGCGAATCATATCACAGCCACCAGGATCAGTGTGCTTGGTTACTCTCTGCTCTGTGCTCCAGTTTGAAGGGTTTATATGTGTCTCCTTCTGTCTGCAGCTAAGACCAACCCAGGTGGGACTGTCGCTTGGCCAACCCTACCCAGTCTGTACCTCCAGTCCTGAGGTTCTGTACCTTATAGTACCTCAGTGTTCTGTAGGTTATAGTACCTCTGTGTTCTGTACCTTATAGTACCTCTGTGTTCTGTACCTTATAGTACCTTGTGTTCTGTACCTTATAGTACCTCTATGTTCTCTACCTTATAGTACAACTATGTTCTGTAGGTTATAGTACCTCTATGTTCTGTAGGTTATAGTACCTCTGTGTTCTGTACCTTATAGTACCTCTGTGTTCTGTAGCTTTGTGTTTGTGTCTCTGTCTGTGTTTATAGCTGACCTGTATACAGATAAAAGGCCACCCAGAACCTGAATCCTGCTTCACAAGAAAAACCTCACCTCTGTACTGCTTAAAAAGTACTTAACATCTCTGTCTGTCTGGTTGGTTGGTTGGTTGGTTGGTTGGTTGGTTGGTTTGTTTCCTAGAAACAAGGGTGGCTCAACTTTACCCCCCTCTCCCCTACAGGTGTGTAGGTGAATGGACAGAGCTACTAGCTTTGTAATTAAAGGTGAGTCTGTCATCAGCGAGGGAGATGTTGGTGAAACTCCCGTCCTCTTCTTCCAGCTCTGCTTCCATGACCGGACTGGAGTTTTCCCTGATTCACCCTCGTAGTTTATTTTTCTCTCTGGTCTCTGGTCTCTGGTCTCTGGCCTCTGGTCTCTGGTCTCTGGTCTCTGGTCTCTGGTCTCTGGTCTCTGGTCTCTGGACTCTGGACTCTGGACTCTGGACTCTGGTCTCTGGTCTCTGGTCTCTGGTCTCTGGTCTCTGGTCTCTGGACTCTGGACTCTGGACTCTGGTCTCTGGTCTCTGAAATCTAGTCTCTAGTCTCTAGTCTCTGGTCTCTGGTCTCTAGCCTAACCGTTCCATTCTCCCCGTCGGGCTGTTTTTCCCTCCTCACTCCTGCTTTCTTTCTCTCCTTATCGTTTGACTCTTTTCTCACAGTCCCTCTTTTTAGACATTTGTTTTCTCAACCTGCTTTCTTCGTCTGTGTCACTCCGTTGCCTCTCCTTCACCCCCGTCTCTCTCTCTCTCTCTCTCTCTCTCTCTCTCTCTCTCTCTCTCTCTCTCTCTCTCGCTCTGTCTCTCTCTCTCTCTCTCTCTCTCTCTCTCTCTCAGCGCCCCGCCCTCTAGGACACCTGTTCCCGTCAGGCGGCTGGCTCCCTCTCCTTCTGAATTATTTATGTTGTCACGGTTACCTGCCCAGAAAACCTTGGTTACTGGACAGGCGGCAGGTGACACTAGTTTTGTCCTGGGAAGCAGTTGCTGATTGGCTAATAAAGGTTTCAAAGTTCAGGGAGGGTTATTTGTTGGTTGAAAAGAAACACAAAACACTCAAGTGCCATAAACACACACACACACTCTTCCCCATGCTCACTTGGTCACATATTAACTAGAGAAGGACATTAAGTACAGAGAGGTAAAGAGCCAGCAGACAGCTGCACCCTCTTTCTCCACTCCTTACTCTGTCTTTCTCCACTCCTTACTCTCTCTTTCTGTCTTTCTCCACTCCTTACTCTCTCTTTCTCCACTCCTTACTCTCTCTTTCTCCACTCCTTACTCTCTCTTTCTCCACTCCTTACTCTCTCTTTCTCCACTCCTTACTCTCTCTCTCTTTCTCCACTCCTTACTCTCTCTCTTTCTCCACTCCTTACTCTCTCTCTTTCTCCACTCCTTACTCTCTCTTTCTCCACTCATTACTCTCTCTTTCTCCACTCCTTACTCTCTCTTTCTCCACTCCTTACTCTCTCTTTCTGTCTTTCTCCACTCCTTACTCTCTCTTTCTGTCTTTCTCCACTCCTTACTCTCTCTTTCTCCACTCCTTACTCTCTCTTTCTGTCTTTCTCCACTCCTTACATTCTCTTTCTCCACTCCTTACTCTCTCTTTCTGTCTTTCTCCACTCCTTACTCTCTCTTTCTCCACTCATTACTCTCTCTTTCTCCACTCCTTACTCTCTCTTTCTCCACTCCTTACTCTGTCTTTCTGTCTTTCTCCACTCATTACTCTCTCTTTCTCCACTCCTTACTCTCTCTTTCTGTCTTTCTCTACTCCTTACTCCCTCTTTCTCCACTCCTTACTCTCTCTTTCTCCACTCCTTACTCTCTCTTTCTGTCTTTCTCCACTCCTTACTCTCTCTTTCTGTCTTTCTCCACTCCTTACTATCTTTCTCTGTCTTTCACTGTTTCTTTCTCTCTATTTCTTTCTGTCTCTCTCTCAATTCAATTTCAATTCAAGGGGCTTTATTGGCATGGGAAACATATGTTAACATTGCCAAAGCAAGTGAGGTAGATAATATACAAAAGGGAATTAAACAATTCAACTTTACAGTAAATATTACACTCAAAGAAGTTCCAGGGAAAAGGAAGGATAGTATCATTGATCTTTAATAAGCTTTACGTATCGATCTCATGGCTTTCGTGAGTTTTTATTTTATTTAAATTAGCACCCTTGTGTAGACCTTGCCCCGCCCACATCCGTTCCACGTATCGAAAGGGGTTGGAGGCGAAGGAAATACTAATAAGTGCTACCAAATACAACATACATTTCATAAATAGTCAAATAAAGTGTGTAAATAAGACGTATTAAACACATCTGTAAAACCACAATGAGGACATATAGACCTACCGAGCAAGTTTTCATTAATCATTGGGTACATCGTTCGAAAAACATCAGAGTGATCTTAAATAGGAGCATAATTCACGTTTAAATTCACCACAGGCATTTCATCATAACGACCTTTAGGAAATAATGTCTGGAGGGTGAAAATCCCCAAACATTCCCTTTAACTCAGAGTTTTATTAACATCACCTCCCCTGTCTGATATCTTAACTTTCTCTATGACACACAATCTAAAGGTAGAAATATCATGCTTCAGGTCATTAAAATGTACTGCGCCTGTCGTTTCTCCTGGTTGAACTTTTATGTTCACTGATTCTCTGTTTGAGAGAGCGAGATGATAAAATGTGCCAGTGTTTCTTGACCGCATCTCCCACTTTTCGCGAGTTCGAAGTTTATGTCGTTGTGAACATTACGGAGTGTTCTTTAGCTTTAGCGGGACTTTGTTTGTAGCAGTTCATCTCGTGTTTTTCCCAATGTCAAATTAAGACCTTCATCCACACACATCATTGTGTTGCTGTCCTGGAGCCCTGTGGGGTGTGTTTGTGAACAGAGCTCCGGGACCATCTTGCTTAGGGGGCTCTTCTCCATGTTTATTTCTCAATAGGTGATGGGTTAGTTATGGAATATCTTGAGCTCTTATTTAGTACAGTGTAGTTAGTTCCACCTTTATACGTAGATTGAGCATTATCTAAGGCCGGTTAGCTCAGTTGGTTAGAGCGTCGTGCTAATAACGCGAAGGTCGCGGGTTCGATACCCGTACTGGCCAGGAGTTTTTATTTTTACTTTACTGTGTATACAGTGTCACATAACTCTATTGTTTGGGGTTTACAATGTGCATTTTAAATTAGTAGTATGAGTTGTCGATTGTTGTGTTATTGTGGAGTGACATTTTAATGTAGGAGTTTTTTTTTCATTGTAGGAGTTTTCATTCGTCTTTTATCATCCAAGGAAGGAACAAATTAACAGTCAATATCACACTCACAGAAGTTCCAAAAATAATAAAGACATTTCAAATGTCATGATGTATTTATGCAGTGTTGTAATGATGTGCAAATGGTTAACGCACAATGACGTTGGCTCGTTTAAAGAAAGACAAACAGTCTGTCTGTCTCTCTCTCCTTTTCCTTCCCCTCACCTGTCTTTCCTCTGTAGGTGGTCTATGTGAGGAGAGGAGACTCCTTGGTCACAGTGTGAGGGTGTGAAATGTTTCATTCTATTCCATTAACTGACAGGTCACAGTCATTTATTCTGTTAAATCAATGATCACTATGAAGTGTTGTTATTATCATGGGTATCAGAAATGGACTATGGAGAGGGGTGTTTACAACCCAGTATGTATTCAGGTTCAGATGTACAGGACTGACAGTCAGCTACAACTACAGAGAAAGAGATACAGCCATAGTGTTGATCATTGACAGTGTAGAAGGGAGTCCTTGGAACTGAGCTGGATTTGTTTACGTTCTCTGCCCTCTAATGGTAGAACGTAGACATTGTAGATAAGCGACCACCTCCAGACCCATATATGGGTGTATCCCCGTTCCGTAGATTGATCATTATCTCAGGCCGGTTAGCTCAGTTGGTTAGAGCGTCGTGCTAATAACGCGAAGGTCGCGGGTTCGATACCCGTACTGGCCAGCAGGATTTATTTGTATTTTTACTATGAATGTCTACAGTGTCTTATAACTCTATTGATTGGGTTCTACCATATGCGTTTTAAATTAGTAGTATGAATTGTCGATTGTTATTGTGGAGTGACATTTTATTGTAGGAGTTTTTTTTTTAATGGTAGGAGTTTTCATTCGTCTTTTATCAACTAAGGAAGGAAGGAGGACAGGGACTTCATGGACTAAGAGACAGAGAGACAGAATGGTGAAGAAACAGATAGACGGGTCCATCAATCATTTGATTCATTCAATATTCACACACACACACACACACGCACACACATAGTCTTGTACAGCTAACCTTGTGGGAACACACAATTCAATCCCATTCAAAATCCTATTTTCCATAACCACTAACCCTAACCTGTTCTCTTTTAACCTTACTTTAACCTTAACCCTAAATCAAAAACCTCACCTTAAACCTAAACCAAAAACCTCACCTTAACCCTAACCAAAAACCTCACCTTAACCCTAAACCAAAAACCTAACCTTAACCCTAAACCCTAAACCAAAAACCTCACCTTAACCCTAACCAAAAACCTCACCTTAAACCTAAACCAAAAACCTCACCTTAACCCTACACCAAAAACCTAACCTTAACCCTAAACCAAAAACCTAACCTTAACCCTAAACCAAAAACCTAACCTTAACCCTAAACCAAAAACCTAACCTTAACCCTAAACCAAAAACCTAACCTTAACCCTAAACCTAACCTTAACCCTACACCAAAAACCTAACCCTAAACCAAAAACCTAACCTTAACCCTAAACCAAAAACCTAACCTTAACCCTAAACCCTAAACCAAAAACCTAACCTTAACCCTGAACCAAAAACCTAACCTTAACCCTAAACCCTAAACCAAAAACCTAACCTTAACCCTAACCAAAAACCTCACCTTAAACCTAAACCAAAAACCTCACCTTAACCCTAAACCAAAAACCTAACCTTAACCCTAAACCAAAAACCTAACCTTAACCCTAAACCAAAAACCTAACCTTAACCCTAAACCCTACACCAAAAACCTAACCTTAACCCTAAACCAAAAACCTAACCTTAACCCTAAACCAAAAACCTAACCTTAACCCTAAACCAAAAACCTAACCTTAACCCTAAACCAAGAACCTAACCTTAACCCTAAACCTAAACTTAACCCTACACCAAAAACCTAACCTTAACCCTAAACCAAAAACCTAACCTTAACCCTAAACCAAAAACCTAACCTTAACCCTAAACCCTAAACCAAAAACCTAACCTTAACCCTAAACCAAAAACCTAACCTTAACCCTAAACCCTAAACCAAAAACCTAACCTTAACCCTAAACCCTAAACCAAAAACCTAACCTTAACCCTAAACCAAAAACCTAACCTTAACCCTAAACCTAACCTTAACCTTAACCTTAACCCTAAACCAAAAACCTAACCTTAACCCTAAACCTAACCCTAGCTCCTAAACCTAATTCTAACTTTAACCCTAAACCCCATATAAATAGCATTTGCTCTCGTGGGGACTAACACTCTGTAAACAGGAATGACAAGCTAAAGTTATCTAGATAGTCACAGAAATGTACGTTCAGCCTGTTCATTATTTCCGCCCGAGTTGACTTATCTTACGAAGTCAGCTTGGTTTAATATAGTTCCTTTCGTTTTTGACCTCGACATTGTTGCTGGATCGATACTTTCATAGTTAACATGCTGTCTCTGCTAGCTAGGTTATGTCATCTGGAGTTGAAATAGGGCCCCAACAGCCCTCACTAATGTACAGGGTTCCAACAGCCCTCACTAATGTACAGAGCCCCAACAGCCCTCACTAATGTACAGGGCCCCAACAGCCCTCACTAATGTACAGAGCCACAACAGCGCTCACTAATGTACAGGGTTCCCAACAGCCATAGTGTTGATCATTGACAGTGTAGAAGGGAGTCCTTGGAACTGAGCTGGATTTGTTTACGTTCTCTGCCCTCTAATGGTAGAACGTAGACATTGTAGATAAGCGACCACCTCCAGACCCATATATGGGTGTATCCCCGTTCCGTAGATTGATCATTATCTCAGGCCGGTTAGCTCAGTTGGTTAGAGCGTTGTGCTAATAACGCGAAGGTCGCGGGTTCGATACCCGTACTGGCCAGCAGGATTTATTTGTATTTTTACTATGAATGTCTACAGTGTCTTATAACTCTATTGATTGGGTTCTACCATATGCGTTTTAAATTAGTAGTATGAATTGTCGATTGTTATTGTGGAGTGACATTTTATTGTAGGAGTTTTTTTTTTAATTGTAGGAGTTTTCATTCGTCTTTTATCATCCAAGGAAGGAAGGAGGACAGGGACTTCATGGACTAAGAGACAGAGAGACAGAATGGTGAAGAAACAGATAGACGGGTCCATCAATCATTTGATTCATTCAATATTCACACACACACACACACACACACACACATAGTCTTGTACAGCTAACCTTGTGGGAACACACAATTCAATCCCATTCAAAATCCTATTTTCCATAACCACTAACCCTAACCTGTTCTCTTTTAACCTTACTTTAACCTTAACCCTAAATCAAAAACCTAACCTTAACCCTAAACCAAAAACCTAACCTTAACCCTAAACCAAAAACCTAACCTTAACCCTAAACCAAAAACCTAACCTTAACCCTAAACCTAACCTTAACCCTACACCAAAAACCTAACCCTAAACCAAAAACCTAACCTTAACCCTAAACCAAAAACCTAACCTTAACCCTAAACCCTAAACCAAAAACCTAACCTTAACCCTAAACCAAAAACCTAACCTTAACCCTAAACCCTAAACCAAAAACCTAACCTTAACCCTAAACCAAAAACCTAACCTTAACCCTAAACCCTAAACCAAAAACCTAACCTTAACCCTAAACCAAAAACCTAACCTTAACCCTAAATCAAAAACCTAACCTTAACCCTAACCCAAAAACCTAACCTTAACCCTAAACCTAACCTTAACCCTACACCAAAAACCTAACCTTAACCCTAAACCAAAAACCTAACCTTAACCCTAAACCAAAAACCTAACCTTAACCCTAAACCCTAAACCAAAAACCTAACCTTAGCCCTAAACCAAAAACCTAACCTTAACCCTAAACCCTAAACCAAAAACCTAACCTTAACCCTAAACCAAAAACCTAACCTTAACCCTAAACCCTAAACCAAAAACCTAACCTTAACCCTAATCCAAAAACCTAACCTTAACCCTAACCCAAAAACCTAACCTTAACCCTAAGCCAAAAACCTAACCTTAACCCTAAGCCAAAAACCTAACCTTAACCCTAAACCCTACACCAAAAACCTAACCTTAACCCTAAACCCTAAACCAAAAACCTAACCTTAACCCTACACCAAAAACCTAACCTTAACCCTAAACCAAAAACCTAACCTTAACCCTAAACCAAAAACCTAACCTTAACCCTACACCAAAAACCTAACCTTAACCCTAAACCAAAAACCTAACCTTAACCCTAAACCAAAAACCTAACCTTAACCCTAAACCAAAAACCTAACCTTAACCCTAAACCAAAAACCTAACCTTAACCCTAAACCTAACCTTAACCCTACACCAAAAACCTAACCTTAACCCTAAACCAAAAACCTAACCTTAACCCTAAACCAAAAACCTAACCTTAACCCTAAACCCTAAACCAAAAACCTAACCTTAACCCTAAACCAAAAACCTAACCTTAACCCTAAACCCTAAACCAAAAACCTAACCTTAACCCTACACCAAAAACCTAACCTTAACCCTAAACCAAAAACCTAACCTTAACCCTAAACCAAAAACCTAACCTTAACCCTAAACCCTACACCAAAAACCTAACCTTAACCCTAAACCAAAAACCTAACCTTAACCCTAAACCAAAAACCTAACCTTAACCCTAAACCAAAAACCTAACCTTAACCCTAAACCAAGAACCTAACCTTAACCCTAAACCTAAACTTAACCCTACACCAAAAACCTAACCTTAACCCTAAACCAAAAACCTAACCTTAACCCTAAACCAAAAACCTAACCTTAACCCTAAACCCTAAACCAAAAACCTAACCTTAACCCTAAACCAAAAACCTAACCTTAACCCTAAACCCTAAACCAAAAACCTAACCTTAACCCTAAACCAAAAACCTAACCTTAACCCTAAACCAAAAACCTAACCTTAACCCTAAACCTAACCTTAACCTTAACCTTAACCCTAAACCAAAAACCTAACCTTAACCCTAAACCAAAAACCTAACCTTAACCCTAAACCCTAAACCAAAAACCTAACCTTAACCCTACACAAAAAACCTAACCTTAACCCTAAACCAAAAACCTAACCTTAACCCTAAACCAAAAACCTAACCTTAACCCTAAACCCTACACCAAAAACCTAACCTTAACCCTAAACCAAAAACCTAACCTTAACCCTAAACCAAAAACCTAACCTTAACCCTAAACCAAGAACCTAACCTTAACCCTAAACCTAAACTTAACCCTACACCAAAAACCTAACCTTAACCCTAAACCAAAAACCTAACCTTAACCCTAAACCAAAAACCTAACCTTAACCCTAAACCCTAAACCAAAAACCTAACCTTAACCCTAAACCAAAAACCTAACCTTAACCCTAAACCCTAAACCAAAAACCTAACCTTAACCCTAAACCAAAAACCTAACCTTAACCCTAAACCAAAAACCTAACCTTAACCCTAAACCTAACCTTAACCTTAACCTTAACCCTAAACCAAAAACCTAACCTTAACCCTAAACCTAACCCTAGCTCCTAAACCTAATTCTAACTTTAACCCTAAACCCCATATAAATAGCATTTGCTCTCGTGGGGACTAACACTCTGTAAACAGGAATGACAAGCTAAAGTTATCTAGATAGTCACAGAAATGTACGTTCAGCCTGTTCATTATTTCCGCCCGAGTTGACTTATCTTACGAAGTCAGCTTGGTTTAATATAGTTCCTTTCGTTTTTGACCTCGACATTGTTGCTGGATCGATACTTTCATAGTTAACATGCTGTCTCTGCTAGCTAGGTTATGTCATCTGGAGTTGAAATAGGGCCCCAACAGCCCTCACTAATGTACAGGGTTCCAACAGCCCTCACTAATGTACAGAGCCCCAACAGCCCTCACTAATGTACAGGGCCCCAACAGCCCTCACTAATGTACAGAGCCACAACAGCGCTCACTAATGTACAGGGTTCCCAACAGCCATAGTGTTGATCATTGACAGTGTAGAAGGGAGTCCTTGGAACTGAGCTGGATTTGTTTACGTTCTCTGCCCTCTAATGGTAGAACGTAGACATTGTAGATAAGCGACCACCTCCAGACCCATATATGGGTGTATCCCCGTTCCGTAGATTGATCATTATCTCAGGCCGGTTAGCTCAGTTGGTTAGAGCGTCGTGCTAATAACGCGAAGGTCGCGGGTTCGATACCCGTACTGGCCAGCAGGATTTATTTGTATTTTTACTATGAATGTCTACAGTGTCTTATAACTCTATTGATTGGGTTCTACCATATGCGTTTTAAATTAGTAGTATGAATTGTCGATTGTTATTGTGGAGTGACATTTTATTGTAGGAGTTTTTTTTTTAATTGTAGGAGTTTTCATTCGTCTTTTATCATCCAAGGAAGGAAGGAGGACAGGGACTTCATGGACTAAGAGACAGAGAGACAGAATGGTGAAGAAACAGATAGACGGGTCCATCAATCATTTGATTCATTCAATATTCACACACACACACACACACACACACACACACACATAGTCTTGTACAGCTAACCTTGTGGGAACACACAATTCAATCCCATTCAAAATCCTATTTTCCATAACCACTAACCCTAACCTGTTCTCTTTTAACCTTACTTTAACCTTAACCCTAAATCAAAAACCTAACCTTAACCCTAAACCAAAAACCTAACCTTAACCCTAAACCAAAAACCTAACCCCCTAAACCAAAAACCTAACCTTAACCCTAAACCAAAAACCTAACCTTAACCCTACACCAAAAACCTAACCCCCTAAACCCTAAACCAAAAACCTAACCTTAACCCTAAACCAAAAACCTAACCTTAACCCTAAACCAAAAACCTAACCTTAACCCTAAACCAAAAACCTAACCTTAACCCTAAACCAAAAACTAAACCTTAACCCTAAACCAAAAACCTAACCTATAACCCTAAACCCTAAACCAAAAACCTAACCTTAACCCTAAACCAAAAACCTAACCTTAACCCTAAACCCTAAACCAAAAACCCAACCTTAACCCTAACCCAAAAACCTAACCTTAACCCTAAACCCTAAACCAAAAACCTAACCTTAACCCTAAACCAAAAACCTAACCTTAACCCTAAATCAAAAACCTAACCTTAACCCTAACCCAAAAACCTAACCTTAACCCTAAACCTAACCTTAACCCTACACCAAAAACCTAACCTTAACCCTAAACCAAAAACCTAACCTTAACCCTAAACCAAAAACCTAACCTTAACCCTAAACCCTAAACCAAAAACCTAACCTTAGCCCTAAACCAAAAACCTAACCTTAACCCTAAACCCTAAACCAAAAACCTAACCTTAACCCTAAACCAAAAACCTAACCTTAACCCTAAACCCTAAACCAAAAACCTAACCTTAACCCTAATCCAAAAACCTAACCTTAACCCTAACCCAAAAACCTAACCTTAACCCTAAGCCAAAAACCTAACCTTAACCCTAAGCCAAAAACCTAACCTTAACCCTAAACCCTACACCAAAAACCTAACCTTAACCCTAAACCCTAAACCAAAAACCTAACCTTAACCCTACACCAAAAACCTAACCTTAACCCTATACCAAAAACCTAACCTTAACCCTAAACCAAAAACCTAACCTTAACCCTACACCAAAAACCTAACCTTAACCCTAAACCAAAAACCTAACCTTAACCCTAAACCAAAAACCTAACCTTAACCCTAAACCAAAAACCTAACCTTAACCCTAAACCAAAAACCTAACCTTAACCCTAAACCTAACCTTAACCCTACACCAAAAACCTAACCTTAACCCTAAACCAAAAACCTAACCTTAACCCTAAACCAAAAACCTAACCTTAACCCTAAACCCTAAACCAAAAACCTAACCTTAACCCTAAACCAAAAACCTAACCTTAACCCTAAACCCTAAACCAAAAACCTAACCTTAACCCTACACCAAAAACCTAACCTTAACCCTAAACCAAAAACCTAACCTTAACCCTAAACCAAAAACCTAACCTTAACCCTAAACCCTACACCAAAAACCTAACCTTAACCCTAAACCAAAAACCTAACCTTAACCCTAAACCAAAAACCTAACCTTAACCCTAAACCAAAAACCTAACCTTAACCCTAAACCAAGAACCTAACCTTAACCCTAAACCTAAACTTAACCCTAAACCAAAAACCTAACCTTAACCCTAAACCAAAAACCTAACCTTAACCCTAAACCAAAAACCTAACCTTAACCCTAAACCCTAAACCAAAAACCTAACCTTAACCCTAAACCAAAAACCTAACCTTAACCCTAAACCCTAAACCAAAAACCTAACCTTAACCCTAAACCAAAAACCTAACCTTAACCCTAAACCAAAAACCTAACCTTAACCCTAAACCTAACCTTAACCTTAACCTTAACCCTAAACCAAAAACCTAACCTTAACCCTAAACCAAAAACCTAACCTTAACCCTAAACCCTAAACCAAAAACCTAACCTTAACCCTACACAAAAAACCTAACCTTAACCCTAAACCAAAAACCTAACCTTAACCCTAAACCAAAAACCTAACCTTAACCCTAAACCCTACACCAAAAACCTAACCTTAACCCTAAACCAAAAACCTAACCTTAACCCTAAACCAAAAACCTAACCTTAACCCTAAACCAAGAACCTAACCTTAACCCTAAACCTAAACTTAACCCTACACCAAAAACCTAACCTTAACCCTAAACCAAAAACCTAACCTTAACCCTAAACCAAAAACCTAACCTTAACCCTAAACCCTAAACCAAAAACCTAACCTTAACCCTAAACCAAAAACCTAACCTTAACCCTAAACCCTAAACCAAAAACCTAACCTTAACCCTAAACCAAAAACCTAACCTTAACCCTAAACCAAAAACCTAACCTTAACCCTAAACCTAACCTTAACCTTAACCTTAACCCTAAACCAAAAACCTAACCTTAACCCTAAACCTAACCCTAGCTCCTAAACCTAATTCTAACTTTAACCCTAAACCCCATATAAATAGCATTTGCTCTCGTGGGGACTAACACTCTGTAAACAGGAATGACAAGCTAAAGTTATCTAGATAGTCACAGAAATGTACGTTCAGCCTGTTCATTATTTCCGCCCGAGTTGACTTATCTTACGAAGTCAGCTTGGTTTAATATAGTTCCTTTCGTTTTTGACCTCGACATTGTTGCTGGATCGATACTTTCATAGTTAACATGCTGTCTCTGCTAGCTAGGTTATGTCATCTGGAGTTGAAATAGGGCCCCAACAGCCCTCACTAATGTACAGGGTTCCAACAGCCCTCACTAATGTACAGAGCCCCAACAGCCCTCACTAATGTACAGGGCCCCAACAGCCCTCACTAATGTACAGAGCCACAACAGCGCTCACTAATGTACAGGGTTCCCAACAGCCATAGTGTTGATCATTGACAGTGTAGAAGGGAGTCCTTGGAACTGAGCTGGATTTGTTTACGTTCTCTGCCCTCTAATGGTAGAACGTAGACATTGTAGATAAGCGACCACCTCCAGACCCATATATGGGTGTATCCCCGTTCCGTAGATTGATCATTATCTCAGGCCGGTTAGCTCAGTTAGTTAGAGCGTCGTGCTAATAACGCGAAGGTTGCGGGTTCGATACCCGTACTGGCCAGCAGGATTTATTTGTATTTTTACTATGAATGTCTACAGTGTCTTATAACTCTATTGATTGGGTTCTACCATATGCGTTTTAAATTAGTAGTATGAATTGTCGATTGTTATTGTGGAGTGACATTTTATTGTAGGAGTTTTTTTTTTAATTGTAGGAGTTTTCATTCGTCTTTTATCATCCAAGGAAGGAAGGAGGACAGGGACTTCATGGACTAAGAGACAGAGAGACAGAATGGTGAAGAAACAGATAGACGGGTCCATCAATCATTTGATTCATTCAATATTCACACACACACACACACACACACACACACACACATAGTCTTGTACATCTAACCTTGTGGGAACACACAATTCAATCCCATTCAAAATCCTATTTTCCATAACCACTAACCCTAACCTGTTCTCTTTTAACCTTACTTTAACCTTAACCCTAAATCAAAAACCTAACCTTAACCCTAAACCAAAAACCTAACCCTAACCCTAACCCTAACCCTAACCCTAACCCTAACCTTAACCCTACACCAAAAACCTAACCTTAACCCTAAACCAAAAACCTAACCTTAACCCTAAACCAAAAACCTAACCTTAACCCTACACCAAAAACCTAACCTTAACCCTAAACCCTAAACCAAAAACCTAACCTTAACCCTAAACCAAAAACCTAACCTTAACCCTAAACCCTAAACCAAAAACCTAACCTTAACCCTAAACCAAAAACCTAACCTTAACCCTAAACCAAAAACCTAACCTTAACCCTAAACCTAACCTTAACCTTAACCTTAACCCTAAACCAAAAACCTAACCTTAACCCTAAACCTAACCCTAGCTCCTAAACCTAATTCTAACTTTAACCCTAAACCCCATATAAATAGCATTTGCTCTCGTGGGGACTAACACTCTGTAAACAGGAATGACAAGCTAAAGTTATCTAGATAGTCACAGAAATGTACGTTCAGCCTGTTCATTATTTCCGCCCGAGTTGACTTATCTTACGAAGTCAGCTTGGTTTAATATAGTTCCTTTCGTTTTTGACCTCGACATTGTTGCTGGATCGATACTTTCATAGTTAACATGCTGTCTCTGCTAGCTAGGTTATGTCATCTGGAGTTGAAATAGGGCCCCAACAGCCCTCACTAATGTACAGGGTTCCAACAGCCCTCACTAATGTACAGAGCCCCAACAGCCCTCACTAATGTACAGGGCCCCAACAGCCCTCACTAATGTACAGAGCCACAACAGCGCTCACTAATGTACAGGGTTCCCAACAGCCATAGTGTTGATCATTGACAGTGTAGAAGGGAGTCCTTGGAACTGAGCTGGATTTGTTTACGTTCTCTGCCCTCTAATGGTAGAACGTAGACATTGTAGATAAGCGACCACCTCCAGACCCATATATGGGTGTATCCCCGTTCCGTAGATTGATCATTATCTCAGGCCGGTTAGCTCAGTTAGTTAGAGCGTCGTGCTAATAACGCGAAGGTTGCAGGTTCGATACCCGTACTGGCCAGCAGGATTTATTTGTATTTTTACTATGAATGTCTACAGTGTCTTATAACTCTATTGATTGGGTTCTACCATATGCGTTTTAAATTAGTAGTATGAATTGTCGATTGTTATTGTGGAGTGACATTTTATTGTAGGAGTTTTTTTTTTAATTGTAGGAGTTTTCATTCGTCTTTTATCATCCAAGGAAGGAAGGAGGACAGGGACTTCATGGACTAAGAGACAGAGAGACAGAATGGTGAAGAAACAGATAGACGGGTCCATCAATCATTTGATTCATTCAATATTCACACACACACACACACACACACACACACACACACATAGTCTTGTACATCTAACCTTGTGGGAACACACAATTCAATCCCATTCAAAATCCTATTTTCCATAACCACTAACCCTAACCTGTTCTCTTTTAACCTTACTTTAACCTTAACCCTAAATCAAAAACCTAACCTTAACCCTAAACCAAAAACCTAACCCTAACCCTAACCCTAACCCTAACCCTAACCCTAACCCTAACCTTAACCCTACACCAAAAACCTAACCTTAACCCTAAACCAAAAACCTAACCTTAACCCTAAACCAAAAACCTAACCTTAACCCTACACCAAAAACCTAACCTTAACCCTAAACCAAAAACCTAACCTTAACCCTAAACCAAAAACCTAACCTTAACCCTAAACCAAAAACCTAACCTTAACCCTAAACCAAAAACCTAACCTTAACCCTAAACCTAACCTTAACCCTACACCAAAAACCTAACCTTAACCCTAAACCAAAAACCTAACCTTAACCCTAAACCAAAAACCTAACCTTAACCCTAAACCCTAAACCAAAAACCTAACCTTAACCCTAAACCAAAAACCTAACCTTAACCCTAAACCCTAAACCAAAAACCTAACCTTAACCCTAACCCTAAACCTAACCTTAACCCTACACCAAAAACCTAACCTTAACCCTAAACCAAAAACCTAACCTTAACCCTAAACCAAAAACCTAACCTTAACCCTACACCAAAAACCTAACCTTAACCCTAAACCAAAAACCTAACCTTAACCCTAAACCAAAAACCTAACCTTAACCCTAAACCAAAAACCTAACCTTAACCCTAAACCAAAAACCTAACCTTAACCCTAAACCTAACCTTAACCCTACACCAAAAACCTAACCCTAAACCAAAAACCTAACCTTAACCCTAAACCAAAAACCTAACCTTAACCCTAAACCCTAAACCAAAAACCTAACCTTAACCCTAAACCAAAAACCTAACCTTAACCCTAAACCCTAAACCAAAAACCTAACCTTAACCCTAACCAAAAACCTCACCTAACCTAAACCAAAAACCTCACCTTAACCCTACACCAAAAACCTAACCTTAACCCTAAACCAAAAACCTAACCTTAACCCTAAACCAAAAACCTAACCTTAACCCTAAACCAAAAACCTAACCTTAACCCTAAACCAAAAACCTAACCTTAACCCTAAACCTAACCTTAACCCTACACCAAAAACCTAACCCTAAACCAAAAACCTAACCTTAACCCTAAACCAAAAACCTAACCTTAACCCTAAACCCTAAACCAAAAACCTAACCTTAACCCTAAACCAAAAACCTAACCTTAACCCTAAACCCTAAACCAAAAACCTAACCTTAACCCTAAACCAAAAACCTAACCTTAACCCTAAACCAAAAACCTAACCTTAACCCTAAACCAAAAACCTAACCTTAACCCTAAACCAAAAACCTAACCTTAACCCTAAACCTAACCCTAGCTCCTAAACCTAATTCTAACTTTAACCCTAAACCCCATATAAATAGCATTTGCTCTCATTTGCCCTCTCTAACCCTAACCCTAACCTTAACCCTACACCAAAAACCTAACCCTAAACCAAAAACCTAACCTTAACCCTAAACCAAAAACCTAACCTTAACCCTAAACCCTAAACCAAAAACCTAACCTTAACCCTAAACCAAAAACCTAACCTTAACCCTAAACCCTAAACCAAAAACCTAACCTTAACCCTAAACCAAAAACCTAACCTTAACCCTAAACCAAAAACCTAACCTTAACCCTAAACCAAAAACCTAACCTTAACCCTAAGCCAAAAACCTAACCTTAACCCTAAACCCTATACCAAAAACCTAACCTTAACCCTAAACCATAAACCAAAAACCTAACCTTAACCCTACACCAAAAACCTAACCTTAACCCTAAACCAAAAACCTAACCTTAACCCTAAACCAAAAACCTAACCTTAACCCTACACCAAAAACCTAACCTTAACCCTAAACCAAAAACCTAACCTTAACCCTAAACCACAAACCTAACCTTAACCCTACACCAAAAACCTAACCTTAACCCTAAACCAAAAACCTAACCTTAACCCTAAACCAAAAACCTAACCTTAACCCTAAACCCTAAACCAAAAACCTAACCTTAACCCTAAACCAAAAACCTAACCTTAACCATAACCAAAAACCTCACCTTAAACCTAAACCAAAAACCTCACCTTAACCCTACACCAAAAACCTAACCTTAACCCTAAACCAAAAACCTAACCTTAACCCTAAATCAAAAACCTAACCTTAACCCTAAATCAAAAACCTAACCTTAACCCTAAATCAAAAACCTAACCTTAACCCTAAACCAAAAACCTAACCTTAACCCTAAACCAAAAACCTAACCTTAACCTTAACCCTAAACCAAAAACCTAACCTTAACCCTAAACCTAACCTTAACCCTAAATCAAAAACCTAACCTTAACCCTAAATCAAAAACCTAACCTTAACCCTACACCAAAAACCTAACCCTAAACCAAAAACCTAACCTTAACGCTAAACCAAAAACCTAACCTTAACCCTAAACCAAAAACCTAACCTTAACCCTAAACCCTAAACCCTAAACCTAACCTTAACCCTAAACCAAAAACCTAACCTTAACCCTAAACCCTAAACCAAAAACCTAACCTTAACCCTAAACCAAAAACCTAACCTTAACCCTAAACCAAAAACCTAACCTTAACCCTAAACCTAACCTTAACCTTAACCCTAAACCAAAAACCTAACCTTAACCCTAAACCTAACCCTAGCTCCTAAACCTAATTCTAAGTTTAACCCTAAACCCCATATAAATAGCATTTGCTCTCGTGGGGACTAACACTCTGTAAACAGGAATGACAAGCTAAAGTTATCTAGATAGTCACAGAAATGTACGTTCAGCCTGTTCATTATTTCCGCCCGAGTTGACTTATCTTACGAAGTCAGCTTGGTTTAATATAGTTCCTTTCGTTTTTGACCTCGACATTGTTGCTGGATCGATACTTTCATAGTTAACATGCTGTCTCTGCTAGCTAGGTTATGTCATCTGGAGTTGAAATAGGGCCCCAACAGCCCTCACTAATGTACAGGGCCCCAACAGCCCTCACTAATGTACAGAGCCCCAACAGCCCTCACTAATGTACAGAGCCCCAACAGCCCTCACTAATGTACAGGGCCCCAACAGCCCTCACTAATGTACAGGGTTCCCAACAGCCATAGTGTTGATCATTGACAGTGTAGAAGGGAGTCCTTGGAACTGAGCTGGATTTGTTTACGTTCTCTGCCCTCTAATGGTAGAACGTAGACATTGTAGATAAGCGACCACCTCCAGACCCATATATGGGTGTATACCTCTTCCGTAGATTGATCATTATCTTAGGCCGGTTAGCTCAGTTGGTTAGAGCGTCGTGCTAATAACGCGAAGGTCGCGGGTTCGATACCTGTACTGGCCAGCAGGATTTATTAGTATTTTTACTATGAATGTCTACAGTGTCTCATAACTCTTTTAATTGGGTTCTACCATATGCGTTTTAAATTAGTAGTATGAATTGTCGATTGTTATTGTGGAGTGACATTTTATTGTAGGAGTTTTTTTTTTAATGGTAGGACTTTTCATTCGTCTTTTATCATCCAAGGAAGGAAGGAGGACAGGGACTTCATGGACTAAGAGACAGAGAGACAGAATGGTGAAGAAACAGATAGACGGGTCCATCAATCATTTGATTCATTCAATATTCACACACACACACACACACACACACACGCACACACATAGTCTTGTACAGCTAACCTTGTGGGAACACACAATTCAATCCCATTCAAAATCCTATTTTCCATAACCACTAACCCTAACCTGTTCTCTTTTAACCTTACTTTAACCTTAACCCTAAATCAAAAACCTAACCTTAACCCTAAACCAGAAACCTAACCTTAACCCTAAATCAAAAACCTAACCTTAACCCTAACCAAAAACCTCACCTTAACCCTACACCAAAAACCTAACTTTAACCCTAAACCAAAAACCTAACCTTAACCCTAAACCAAAAACCTAACCTTAACCCTAAACCCTAAACCAAAAACCTAACCTTAACCCTACACCAAAAACCTAACCTTAACCCTAAACCAAAAACCTAACCTTAACCCTAAACCAAAAACCTAACCTTAACCCTAAACCCTACACCAAAAACCTAACCTTAACCCTAAACCAAAAACCTAACCTTAACCCTAAACCAAAAACCTAACCTTAACCCTAAACCAAAAACATAACCTTAACCCTAAACCAAGAACCTAACCTTAACCCTAAACCTAAACTTAACCCTACACCAAAAACCTAACCTTAACCCTAAACCAAAAACCTAACCTTAACCCTAAACCAAAAACCTAACCTTAACCCTAAACCCTAAACCAAAAACCTAACCTTAACCCTAAACCAAAAACCTAACCTTAACCCTAAACCAAAAACCTAACCTTAACCCTAAACCTAACCTTAACCTTAACCTTAACCCTAAACCAAAAACCTAACCTTAACCCTAAACCTAACCCTAGCTCCTAAACCTAATTCTAACTTTAACCCTAAACCCCATATAAATAGCATTTGCTCTCATGGGGACTAACACTCTGTAAACAGGAATGACAAGCTAAAGTTATCTAGATAGTCACAGAAATGTACGTTCAGCCTGTTCATTATTTCCGCCCGAGTTGACTTATCTTACGAAGTCAGCTTGGTTTAATATAGTTCCTTTCGTTTTTGACCTCGACATTGTTGCTGGATCGATACTTTCATAGTTAACATGCTGTCTCTGCTAGCTAGGTTATGTCATCTGGAGTTGAAATAGGGCCCCAACAGCCCTCACTAATGTACAGGGTTCCAACAGCCCTCACTAATGTACAGAGCCCCAACAGCCCTCACTAATGTACAGGGCCCCAACAGCCCTCACTAATGTACAGAGCCACAACAGCGCTCACTAATGTACAGGGTTCCCAACAGCCATAGTGTTGATCATTGACAGTGTAGAAGGGAGTCCTTGGAACTGAGCTGGATTTGTTTACGTTCTCTGCCCTCTAATGGTAGAACGTAGACATTGTAGATAAGCGACCACCTCCAGACCCATATATGGGTGTATCCCCGTTCCGTAGATTGATCATTATCTCAGGCCGGTTAGCTCAGTTGGTTAGAGCGTCGTGCTAATAACGCGAAGGTCGCGGGTTCGATACCCGTACTGGCCAGCAGGATTTATTTGTATTTTTACTATGAATGTCTACAGTGTCCTATAACTCTATTGATTGGGTTCTACCATATGCGTTTTAAATTAGTAGTATGAATTGTCGATTGTTATTGTGGAGTGACATTTTATTGTAGGAGTTTTTTTTTTAATTGTAGGAGTTTTCATTCGTCTTTTATCATCCAAGGAAGGAAGGAGGACAGGGACTTCATGGACTAAGAGACAGAGAGACAGAATGGTGAAGAAACAGATAGACGGGTCCATCAATCATTTGATTCATTCAATATTCACACACACACACACACACACACACACACACACACACATAGTCTTGTACAGCTAACCTTGTGGGAACACACAATTCAATCCCATTCAAAATCCTATTTTCCATAACCACTAACCCTAACCTGTTCTCTTTTAACCTTACTTTAACCTTAACCCTAAATCAAAAACCTAACCTTAACCCTAACCAAAAACCTCACCTTAAACCTAAACCAAAAACCTCACCTTAACCCTACACCAAAAACCTAGCCTTAACCCTAAACCAAAAACCTAACCTTAACCCTAAACCAAAAACCTAACCTTAACCCTAAACCAAAAACCTAACCTTAACCCTAAACCAAAAACCTAACCTTAACCCTAAACCTAACCTTAACCCTACACCAAAAACCTAACCCTAAACCAAAAACCTAACCTTAACCCTAAACCAAAAACCTAACCTTAACCCTAAACCCTAAACCAAAAACCTAACCTTAACCCTGAACCAAAAACCTAACCTTAACCCTAAACCCTAAACCAAAAACCTAACCTTAACCCTAACCAAAAACCTCACCTTAAACCTAAACCAAAAACCTAACCTTAACCCTACACCAAAAACCTAACCTTAACCCTAAACCAAAAACCTAACCTTAACCCTAACCAAAAACCTCACCTTAAACCTAAACCAAAAACCTCACCTTAACCCTACACCAAAAACCTAGCCTTAACCCTAAACCAAAAACCTAACCTTAACCCTACACCAAAAACCTAACCTTAACCCTAAACCAAAAACCTAACCTTAACCCTAAACCAAAAACCTAACCTAAACCCTAAACCAAAAACCTAACCTTAACCCTAACCAAAAACCTCACCTTAAACCTAAACCAAAAACCTCACCTTAACCCTACACCAAAAACCTAACCTTAACCCTAAACCAAAAACCTAACCTTAACCCTAAACCAAAAACCTAACCTTAACCCTAAACCAAAAACCTAACCTTAACCCTAAACCAAAAACCTAACCTTAACCCTAAACCAAAAACCTAACCTTAACCCTAAACCTAACCTTAACCCTACACCAAAAACCTAACCCTAAACCAAAAACCTAACCTTAACCCTAAACCAAAAACCTAACCTTAACCCTAAACCCTAAACCAAAAACCTAACCTTAACCCTAAACCAAAAACCTAACCTTAACCCTAAACCCTAAACCAAAAACCTAACCTTAACCCTAAACCAAAAACCTAACCTTAACCCTAAACCAAAAACCTAACCTTAACCCTAAACCAAAAACCTAACCTTAACCCTAAGCCAAAAACCTAACCTTAACCCTAAACCCTATACCAAAAACCTAACCTTAACCCTAAACCATAAACCAAAAACCTAACCTTAACCCTACACCAAAAACCTAATCTTAACCCTAAACCAAAAACCTAACCTTAACCCTAAACCAAAAACCTAACCTTAACCCTACACCAAAAACCTAACCTTAACCCTAAACCAAAAACCTAACCTTAACCCTAAACCACAAACCTAACCTTAACCCTACACCAAAAACCTAACCTTAACCCTAAACCAAAAACCTAACCTTAACCCTAAACCAAAAACCTAACCTTAACCCTAAACCCTAAACCAAAAACCTAACCTTAACCCTAAACCAAAAACCTAACCTTAACCCTAAACCCTAAACCAAAAACCTAACCTTAACCCTAACCCTAAACCTAACCTTAACCCTACACCAAAAACCTAACCTTAACCCTAAACCAAAAACCTAACCTTAACCCTAAACCAAAAACCTAACCTTAACCCTACACCAAAAACCTAACCTTAACCCTAAACCAAAAACCTAACCTTAACCCTAAACCAAAAACCTAACCTTAACCCTAAACCAAAAACCTAACCTTAACCCTAAACCAAAAACCTAACCTTAACCCTAAACCCTAAACCAAAAACCTAACCTTAACCCTAACCAAAAACCTCACCTTAAACCTAAACCAAAAACCTCACCTTAACCCTACACCAAAAACCTAACCTTAACCCTAAACCAAAAACCTAACCTTAACCCTAAACCAAAAACCTAACCTTAACCCTAAACCAAAAACCTAACCTTAACCCTAAACCAAAAACCTAACCTTAACCCTAAACCTAACCTTAACCCTACACCAAAAACCTAACCCTAAACCAAAAACCTAACCTTAACCCTAAACCAAAAACCTAACCTTAACCCTAAACCCTAAACCAAAAACCTAACCTTAACCCTAAACCAAAAACCTAACCTTAACCCTAAACCCTAAACCAAAAACCTAACCTTAACCCTAAACCAAAAACCTAACCTTAACCCTAAACCAAAAACCTAACCTTAACCCTAAACCAAAAACCTAACCTTAACCCTAAGCCAAAAACCTAACCTTAACCCTAAACCCTATACCAAAAACCTAACCTTAACCCTAAACCATAAACCAAAAACCTAACCTTAACCCTACACCAAAAACCTAACCTTAACCCTAAACCAAAAACCTAACCTTAACCCTAAACCAAAAACCTAACCTTAACCCTACACCAAAAACCTAACCTTAACCCTAAACCAAAAACCTAACCTTAACCCTAAACCAAAAACCTAACCTTAACCCTAAACCAAAAACCTAACCTTAACCCTAAACCAAAAACCTAACCTTAACCCTAAACCTAACCTTAACCCTACACCAAAAACCTAACCTTAACCCTAAACCAAAAACCTAACCTTAACCCTAAACCAAAAACCTAACCTTAACCCTAAACCCTAAACCAAAAACCTAACCTTAACCCTAAACCAAAAACCTAACCTTAACCCTAAACCCTAAACCAAAAACCTAACCTTAACCCTAACCCTAAACCTAACCTTAACCCTACACCAAAAACCTAACCTTAACCCTAAACCAAAAACCTAACCTTAACCCTAAACCAAAAACCTAACCTTAACCCTACACCAAAAACCTAACCTTAACCCTAAACCAAAAACCTAACCTTAACCCTAAACCAAAAACCTAACCTTAACCCTAAACCAAAAACCTAACCTTAACCCTAAACCAAAAACCTAACCTTAACCCTAAACCTAACCTTAACCCTACACCAAAAACCTAACCCTAAACCAAAAACCTAACCTTAACCCTAAACCAAAAACCTAACCTTAACCCTAAACCCTAAACCAAAAACCTAACCTTAACCCTAAACCAAAAACCTAACCTTAACCCTAAACCCTAAACCAAAAACCTAACCTTAACCCTAACCAAAAACCTCACCTTAAACCTAAACCAAAAACCTCACCTTAACCCTACACCAAAAACCTAACCTTAACCCTAAACCAAAAACCTAACCTTAACCCTAAACCAAAAACCTAACCTTAACCCTAAACCAAAACCCTAACCTTAACCCTAAACCAAAAACCTAACCTTAACCCTAAACCTAACCTTAACCCTACACCAAAAACCTAACCCTAAACCAAAAACCTAACCTTAACCCTAAACCAAAAACCTAACCTTAACCCTAAACCCTAAACCAAAAACCTAACCTTAACCCTAAACCAAAAACCTAACCTTAACCCTAAACCCTAAACCAAAAACCTAACCTTAACCCTAAACCAAAAACCTAACCTTAACCCTAAACCAAAAACCTAACCTTAACCCTAAACCCTAAACCAAAAACCTAACCTTAACCCTAAACCAAAAACCTAACCTTAACCCTAAACCCTAAACCAAAAACCTAACCTTAACCCTAACCAAAAACCTCACCTTAAACCTAAACCAAAAACCTCACCTTAACCCTACACCAAAAACCTAACCTTAACCCTAAACCAAAAACCTAACCTTAACCCTAAACCAAAAACCTAACCTTAACCCTAAACCAAAAACCTAACCTTAACCCTAAACCAAAAACCTAACCTTAACCCTAAACCTAACCTTAACCCTACACCAAAAACCTAACCCTAAACCAAAAACCTAACCTTAACCCTAAACCAAAAACCTAACCTTAACCCTAAACCCTAAACCAAAAACCTAACCTTAACCCTAAACCAAAAACCTAACCTTAACCCTAAACCCTAAACCAAAAACCTAACCTTAACCCTAAACCAAAAACCTAACCTTAACCCTAAACCAAAAACCTAACCTTAACCCAAAACCCTGAACCAAAGACCTAACCTTAACCCTAAACCAAAAACCTAACCTTAACCCTAAACCCTAAACCAAAAACCTAACCTTAACCCTAACCAAAAACCTCACCTTAAACCTAAACCAAAAACCTCACCTTAACCCTACACCAAAAACCTAACCTTAACCCTAAACCAAAAACCTAACCTTAACCCTAAACCAAAAACCTATCCTTAACCCTAAACCAAAAACCTAACCTTAACCCTAAACCAAAAACCTAACCTTAACCCTAAACCAAAAACCTAACCTTAACCCTACACCAAAAACCTAACCCTAAACCACAAACCTAACCTTAACCCTAAACCCTAAACCAAAAACCTAACCTTAACCCTAAACCAAAAACCTAACCTTAACCCTAAACCAAAAACCTAACCTTAACCCTAAACCTAACCTTAACCCTACACCAAAAACCTAACCTTAAGCCTAAACCAAAAACCTAACCTTAACCCTACACCAAAAACCTAACCTTAACCCAAAACCCTGAACCAAACACCTAACCTTAACCCTAAACCAAAAACCTAACCTTAACCCTAAACCCTAAACCAAAAACCTAACCTTAACCCTAAACCCTACACCAAAAACCTAACCTTAACCCTAAACCAAAAACCTAACCTTAACCCTAAACCAAAAACCTAACCTTAACCCTAAACCAAAAACCTAACCTTAACCCTAAACCAAGAACCTAACCTTAACCCTAAACCTAAACTTAACCCTACACCAAAAACCTAACCTTAACCCTAAACCAAAAACCTAACCTTAACCCTAAACCAAAAACCTAACCTTAACCCTAAACCCTAAACCAAAAACCTAACCTTAACCCTAAACCAAAAACCTAACCTTAACCCTAAACCAAAAACCTAACCTTAACCCTAAACCCTAAACCAAAAACCTAACCTTAACCCTAACCCTAAACCTAACCTTAACCCTACACCAAAAACCTAACCTTAACCCTAAACCAAAAACCTAACCTTAACCCTAAACCAAAAACCTAACCTTAACCCTACACCAAAAACCTAACCTTAACCCTAAACCAAAAACCTAACCTTAACCCTAAACCAAAAACCTAACCTTAACCCTAAACCAAAAACCTAACCTTAACCCCCTAAACCAAAAACCTAACCTTAACCCTAAACCTAACCTTAACCCTACACCAAAAACCTAACCCTAAACCAAAAACCTAACCTTAACCCTAAACCAAAAACCTAACCTTAACCCTAAACCCTAAACCAAAAACCTAACCTTAACCCTAAACCAAAAACCTAACCTTAACCCTAAACCCTAAACCAAAAACCTAACCTTAACCCTAACCAAAAACCTCACCTTAAACCTAAACCAAAAACCTCACCTTAACCCTACACCAAAAACCTAACCTTAACCCTAAACCAAAAACCTAACCTTAACCCTAAACCAAAAACCTAACCTTAACCCTAAACCAAAACCCTAACCTTAACCCTAAACCAAAAACCTAACCTTAACCCTAAACCTAACCTTAACCCTACACCAAAAACCTAACCCTAAACCAAAAACCTAACCTTAACCCTAAACCAAAAACCTAACCTTAACCCTAAACCCTAAACCAAAAACCTAACCTTAACCCTAAACCAAACACCTAACCTTAACCCTAAACCCTAAACCAAAAACCTAACCTTAACCCTAAACCAAAAACCTAACCTTAACCCTAAACCAAAAACCTAACCTTAACCCAAAACCCTGAACCAAAGACCTAACCTTAACCCTAAACCAAAAACCTAACCTTAACCCTAAACCCTAAACCAAAAACCTAACCTTAACCCTAACCAAAAACCTCACCTTAAACCTAAACCAAAAACCTCACCTTAACCCTACACCAAAAACCTAACCCTAAACCAAAAACCTAACCTTAACCCTAAACCAAAAACCTAACCTTAACCCTAAACCCTAAACCAAAAACCTAACCTTAACCCTAAACCAAAAACCTAACCTTAACCCTAAACCCTAAACCAAAAACCTAACCTTAACCCTAACCAAAAACCTCACCTTAAACCTAAACCAAAAACCTCACCTTAACCCTACACCAAAAACCTAACCTTAACCCTAAACCAAAAACCTAACCTTAACCCTAAACCAAAAACCTAACCTTAACCCTAAACCAAAAACCTAACCTTAACCCTAAACCTAACCTTAACCCTACACCAAAAACCTAACCCTAAACCAAAAACCTAACCTTAACCCTAAACCAAAAACCTAACCTTAACCCTAAACCCTAAACCAAAAACCTAACCTTAACCCTAAACCAAAAACCTAACCTTAACCCTAAACCCTAAACCAAAAACCTAACCTTAACCCTAAACCAAAAACCTAACCTTAACCCTAAACCAAAAACCTAACCTTAACCCAAAACCCTGAACCAAAGACCTAACCTTAACCCTAAACCAAAAACCTAACCTTAACCCTAAACCCTAAACCAAAAACCTAACCTTAACCCTAACCAAAAAGCTCACCTTAAACCTAAACCAAAAACCTCACCTTAACCCTACACCAAAAACCTAACCTTAACCCTAAACCAAAAACCTAACCTTAACCCTAAACCAAAAACCTATCCTTAACCCTAAACCAAAAACCTAACCTTAACCCTAAACCAAAAACCTAACCTTAACCCTAAACCAAAAACCTAACCTTAACCCTACACCAAAAACCTAACCCTAAACCACAAACCTAACCTTAACCCTAAACCCTAAACCAAAAACCTAACCTTAACCCTAAACCAAAAACCTAACCTTAACCCTAAACCAAAAACCTAACCTTAACCCTAAACCTAACCTTAACCCTACACCAAAAACCTAACCTTAACCCTAAACCAAAAACCTAACCTTAACCCTACACCAAAAACCTAACCTTAACCCAAAACCCTGAACCAAACACCTAACCTTAACCCTAAACCAAAAACCTAACCTTAACCCTAAACCAAAAACCTAACCTTAACCCTAAACCCTACACCAAAAACCTAACCTTAACCCTAAACCAAAAACCTAACCTTAACCCTAAACCAAAAACCTAACCTTAACCCTAAACCAAAAACCTAACCTTAACCCTAAACCAAGAACCTAACCTTAACCCTAAACCTAAACTTAACCCTACACCAAAAACCTAACCTTAACCCTAAACCAAAAACCTAACCTTAACCCTAAACCAAAAACCTAACCTTAACCCTAAACCCTAAACCAAAAACCTAACCTTAACCCTAAACCAAAAACCTAACCTTAACCCTAAACCCTAAACCAAAAACCTAACCTTAACCCTAAACCAAAAACCTAACCTTAACCCTAAACCAAAAACCTAACCTTAACCCTAAACCTAACCTTAACCTTAACCTTAACCCTAAACCAAAAACCTAACCTTAACCCTAAACCTAACCCTAGCTCCTAAACCTAATTCTAACTTTAACCCTAAACCCCATATAAATAGCATTTGCTCTCATGGGGACTAACACTCTGTAAACAGGAATGACAAGCTAAAGTTATCTAGATAGTCACAGAAATGTACGTTCAGCCTGTTCATTATTTCCGCCCGAGTTGACTTATCTTACGAAGTCAGCTTGGTTTAATATAGTTCCTTTCGTTTTTGACCTCGACATTGTTGCTGGATCGATACTTTCATAGTTAACATGCTGTCTCTGCTAGCTAGGTTATGTCATCTGGAGTTGAAATAGGGCCCCAACAGCCCTCACTAATGTACAGGGTTCCAACAGCCCTCACTAATGTACAGAGCCCCAACAGCCCTCACTAATGTACAGGGCCCCAACAGCCCTCACTAATGTACAGAGCCACAACAGCGCTCACTAATGTACAGGGTTCCCAACAGCCATAGTGTTGATCATTGACAGTGTAGAAGGGAGTCCTTGGAACTGAGCTGGATTTGTTTACGTTCTCTGCCCTCTAATGGTAGAACGTAGACATTGTAGATAAGCGACCACCTCCAGACCCATATATGGGTGTATCCCCGTTCCGTAGATTGATCATTATCTCAGGCCGGTTAGCTCAGTTGGTTAGAGCGTCGTGCTAATAACGCGAAGGTCGCGGGTTCGATACCCGTACTGGCCAGCAGGATTTATTTGTATTTTTATTATGAATGTCTACAGTGTCCTATAACTCTATTGATTGGGTTCTACCATATGCGTTTTAAATTAGTAGTATGAATTGTCGATTGTTATTGTGGAGTGACATTTTATTGTAGGAGTTTTTTTTTTAATTGTAGGAGTTTTCATTCGTCTTTTATCATCCAAGGAAGGAAGGAGGACAGGGACTTCATGGACTAAGAGACAGAGAGACAGAATGGTGAAGAAACAGATAGACGGGTCCATCAATCATTTGATTCATTCAATATTCACACACACACACACACACACACACACACACACACACACATAGTCTTGTACAGCTAACCTTGTGGGAACACACAATTCAATCCCATTCAAAATCCTATTTTCCATAACCACTAACCCTAACCTGTTCTCTTTTAACCTTACTTTAACCTTAACCCTAAATCAAAAACCTAACCTTAACCCTAACCAAAAACCTCACCTTAAACCTAAACCAAAAACCTCACCTTAACCCTACACCAAAAACCTAGCCTTAACCCTAAACCAAAAACCTAACCTTAACCCTAAACCAAAAACCTAACCTTAACCCTAAACCAAAAACCTAACCTTAACCCTAAACCAAAAACCTAACCTTAACCCTAAACCTAACCTTAACCCTACACCAAAAACCTAACCCTAAACCAAAAACCTAACCTTAACCCTAAACCAAAAACCTAACCTTAACCCTAAACCCTAAACCAAAAACCTAACCTTAACCCTGAACCAAAAACCTAACCTTAACCCTAAACCCTAAACCAAAAACCTAACCTTAACCCTAACCAAAAACCTCACCTTAAACCTAAACCAAAAACCTCACCTTAACCCTACACCAAAAACCTAACCTTAACCCTAAACCAAAAACCTAACCTTAACCCTAAACCAAAAACCTAACCTTAACCCTAAACCAAAAACCTAACCTTAACCCTAAACCAAAAACCTAACCTTAACCCTAAACCAAAAACCTAACCTTAACCCTAAACCTAACCTTAACCCTACACCAAAAACCTAACCCTAAACCAAAAACCTAACCTTAACCCTAAACCAAAAACCTAACCTTAACCCTAAACCCTAAACCAAAAACCTAACCTTAACCCTAAACCAAAAACCTAACCTTAACCCTAAACCCTAAACCAAAAACCTAACCTTAACCCTAAACCAAAAACCTAACCTTAACCCTAAACCAAAAACCTAACCTTAACCCTAAACCAAAAACCTAACCTTAACCCTAAGCCAAAAACCTAACCTTAACCCTAAACCCTATACCAAAAACCTAACCTTAACCCTAAACCATAAACCAAAAACCTAACCTTAACCCTACACCAAAAACCTAACCTTAACCCTAAACCAAAAACCTAACCTTAACCCTAAACCAAAAACCTAACCTTAACCCTACACCAAAAACCTAACCTTAACCCTAAACCAAAAACCTAACCTTAACCCTAAACCACAAACCTAACCTTAACCCTAACCAAAAACCTAACCTTAACCCTAAACCAAAAACCTAACCTTAACCCTAAACCAAAAACCTAACCTTAACCCTAAACCAAAAACCTAACCTTAACCCTAAACCCTAAACCAAAAACCTAACCTTAACCCTAACCAAAAACCTCACCTTAAACCTAAACCAAAAACCTCACCTTAACCCTACACCAAAAACCTAACCTTAACCCTAAACCAAAAACCTAACCTTAACCCTAAACCAAAAACCTAACCTTAACCCTAAACCAAAAACCTAACCTTAACCCTAAACCAAAAACCTAACCTTAACCCTAAACCAAAAACCTAACCTTAACCCTAAACCTAACCTTAACCCTACACCAAAAACCTAACCCTAAACCAAAAACCTAACCTTAACCCTAAACCAAAAACCTAACCTTAACCCTAAACCCTAAACCAAAAACCTAACCTTAACCCTAAACCAAAAACCTAACCTTAACCCTAAACCCTAAACCAAAAACCTAACCTTAACCCTAAACCAAAAACCTAACCTTAACCCTAAACCAAAAACCTAACCTTAACCCTAAACCAAAAACCTAACCTTAACCCTAAACCTAACCTTAACCTTAACCTTAACCCTAAACCAAAAACCTAACCTTAACCCTAAACCTAACCCTAGCTCCTAAACCTAATTCTAACTTTAACCCTAAACCCCATATAAATAGCATTTGCTCTCATGGGGACTAACACTCTGTAAACAGGAATGACAAGCTAAAGTTATCTAGATAGTCACAGAAATGTACGTTCAGCCTGTTCATTATTTCCGCCCGAGTTGACTTATCTTACGAAGTCAGCTTGGTTTAATATAGTTCCTTTCGTTTTTGACCTCGACATTGTTGCTGGATCGATACTTTCATAGTTAACATGCTGTCTCTGCTAGCTAGGTTATGTCATCTGGAGTTGAAATAGGGCCCCAACAGCCCTCACTAATGTACAGGGTTCCAACAGCCCTCACTAATGTACAGAGCCCCAACAGCCCTCACTAATGTACAGGGCCCCAACAGCCCTCACTAATGTACAGAGCCACAACAGCGCTCACTAATGTACAGGGTTCCCAACAGCCATAGTGTTGATCATTGACAGTGTAGAAGGGAGTCCTTGGAACTGAGCTGGATTTGTTTACGTTCTCTGCCCTCTAATGGTAGAACGTAGACATTGTAGATAAGCGACCACCTCCAGACCCATATATGGGTGTATCCCCGTTCCGTAGATTGATCATTATCTCAGGCCGGTTAGCTCAGTTGGTTAGAGCGTCGTGCTAATAACGCGAAGGTCGCGGGTTCGATACCCGTACTGGCCAGCAGGATTTATTTGTATTTTTATTATGAATGTCTACAGTGTCCTATAACTCTATTGATTGGGTTCTACCATATGCGTTTTAAATTAGTAGTATGAATTGTCGATTGTTATTGTGGAGTGACATTTTATTGTAGGAGTTTTTTTTTTAATTGTAGGAGTTTTCATTCGTCTTTTATCATCCAAGGAAGGAAGGAGGACAGGGACTTCATGGACTAAGAGACAGAGAGACAGAATGGTGAAGAAACAGATAGACGGGTCCATCAATCATTTGATTCATTCAATATTCACACACACACACACACACACACACACACACACACATAGTCTTGTACAGCTAACCTTGTGGGAACACACAATTCAATCCCATTCAAAATCCTATTTTCCATAACCACTAACCCTAACCTGTTCTCTTTTAACCTTACTTTAACCTTAACCCTAAATCAAAAACCTAACCTTAACCCTAACCAAAAACCTCACCTTAAACCTAAACCAAAAACCTCACCTTAACCCTACACCAAAAACCTAGCCTTAACCCTAAACCAAAAACCTAACCTTAACCCTAAACCAAAAACCTAACCTTAACCCTAAACCAAAAACCTAACCTTAACCCTAAACCAAAAACCTAACCTTAACCCTAAACCTAACCTTAACCCTACACCAAAAACCTAACCCTAAACCAAAAACCTAACCTTAACCCTAAACCAAAAACCTAACCTTAACCCTAAACCCTAAACCAAAAACCTAACCTTAACCCTGAACCAAAAACCTAACCTTAACCCTAAACCCTAAACCAAAAACCTAACCTTAACCCTAACCAAAAACCTCACCTTAAACCTAAACCAAAAACCTCACCTTAACCCTACACCAAAAACCTAACCTTAACCCTAAACCAAAAACCTAACCTTAACCCTAAACCAAAAACCTAACCTTAACCCTAAACCAAAAACCTAACCTTAACCCTAAACCAAAAACCTAACCTTAACCCTAAACCAAAAACCTAACCTTAACCCTAAACCTAACCTTAACCCTACACCAAAAACCTAACCCTAAACCAAAAACCTAACCTTAACCCTAAACCAAAAACCTAACCTTAACCCTAAACCCTAAACCAAAAACCTAACCTTAACCCTAAACCAAAAACCTAACCTTAACCCTAAACCCTAAACCAAAAACCTAACCTTAACCCTAAACCAAAAACCTAACCTTAACCCTAAACCCTAAACCAAAAACCTAACCTTAACCCTAAACCAAAAACCTAACCTTAACCCTAAACCAAAAACCTAACCTTAACCCTAAACCAAAAACCTAACCTTAACCCTAAGCCAAAAACCTAACCTTAACCCTAAACCCTATACCAAAAACCTAACCTTAACCCTAAACCTAACCCTAGCTCCTAAACCTAATTCTAACTTTAACCCTAAACCACATATAAATAGCATTTGCTCTCGTGGGGACTAACAGTCTGTAAACAGGAATGACAAGCTAAAGTTATCTAGATAGTCACAGAAATGTACGTTCAGCCTGTTCATTATTTCCGCCCGAGTTGACTTATCTTACGAAGTCAGCTTGGTTTAATATAGTTCCTTTCGTTTTTGACCTCGACATTGTTGCTGGATCGATACTTTCATAGTTAACATGCTGTCTCTGCTAGCTAGGTTATGTCATCTGGAGTTGAAATAGGGCCCCAACAGCCCTCACTAATGTACAGGGTTCCAACAGCCCTCACTAATGTACAGAGCCCCAACAGCCCTCACTAATGTACAGGGCCCCAACAGCCCTCACTAATGTACAGAGCCACAACAGCGCTCACTAATGTACAGGGTTCCCAACAGCCATAGTGTTGATCATTGACAGTGTAGAAGGGAGTCCTTGGAACTGAGCTGGATTTGTTTACGTTCTCTGCCCTCTAATGGTAGAACGTAGACATTGTAGATAAGCGACCACCTCCAGACCCATATATGGGTGTATCCCCGTTCCGTAGATTGATCATTATCTCAGGCCGGTTAGCTCAGTTGGTTAGAGCGTCGTGCTAATAACGCGAAGGTCGCGGGTTCGATACCCGTACTGGCCAGCAGGATTTATTTGTATTTTTACTATGAATGTCTACAGTGTCTTATAACTCTATTGATTGGGTTCTACCATATGCGTTTTAAATTAGTAGTATGAATTGTCGATTGTTATTGTGGAGTGACATTTTATTGTAGGAGTTTTTTTTTTAATTGTAGGAGTTTTCATTCGTCTTTTATCATCCAAGGAAGGAAGGAGGACAGGGACTTCATGGACTAAGAGACAGAGAGACAGAATGGTGAAGAAACAGATAGACGGGTCCATCAATCATTTGATTCATTCAATATTCACACACACACACACACACACACACACACACACATAGTCTTGTACAGCTAACCTTGTGGGAACACACAATTCAATCCCATTCAAAATCCTATTTTCCATAACCACTAACCCTAACCTGTTCTCTTTTAACCTTACTTTAACCTTAACCCTAAATCAAAAACCTAACCTTAACCCTAACCAAAAACCTCACCTTAAACCTAAACCAAAAACCTCACCTTAACCCTACACCAAAAACCTAGCCTTAACCCTAAACCAAAAACCTAACCTTAACCCTAAACCAAAAACCTAACCTTAACCCTAAACCAAAAACCTAACCTTAACCCTAAACCAAAAACCTAACCTTAACCCTAAACCTAACCTTAACCCTACACCAAAAACCTAACCCTAAACCAAAAACCTAACCTTAACCCTAAACCAAAAACCTAACCTTAACCCTAAACCCTAAACCAAAAACCTAACCTTAACCCTGAACCAAAAACCTAACCTTAACCCTAAACCCTAAACCAAAAACCTAACCTTAACCCTAACCAAAAACCTCACCTTAAACCTAAACCAAAAACCTCACCTTAACCCTACACCAAAAACCTAACCTTAACCCTAAACCAAAAACCTAACCTTAACCCTAAACCAAAAACCTAACCTTAACCCTAAACCAAAAACCTAACCTTAACCCTAAACCAAAAACCTAACCTTAACCCTAAACCAAAAACCTAACCTTAACCCTAAACCTAACCTTAACCCTACACCAAAAACCTAACCCTAAACCAAAAACCTAACCTTAACCCTAAACCAAAAACCTAACCTTAACCCTAAACCCTAAACCAAAAACCTAACCTTAACCCTAAACCAAAAACCTAACCTTAACCCTAAACCCTAAACCAAAAACCTAACCTTAACCCTAAACCAAAAACCTAACCTTAACCCTAAACCAAAAACCTAACCTTAACCCTAAACCAAAAACCTAACCTTAACCCTAAGCCAAAAACCTAACCTTAACCCTAAACCCTATACCAAAAACCTAACCTTAACCCTAAACCATAAACCAAAAACCTAACCTTAACCCTACACCAAAAACCTAACCTTAACCCTAAACCAAAAACCTAACCTTAACCCTAAACCAAAAACCTAACCTTAACCCTACACCAAAAACCTAACCTTAACCCTAAACCAAAAACCTAACCTTAACCCTAAACCACAAACCTAACCTTAACCCTACACCAAAAACCTAACCTTAACCCTAAACCAAAAACCTAACCTTAACCCTAAACCAAAAACCTAACCTTAACCCTAAACCCTAAACCAAAAACCTAACCTTAACCCTAAACCAAAAACCTAACCTTAACCCTAAACCCTAAACCAAAAACCTAACCTTAACCCTAACCCTAAACCTAACCTTAACCCTACACCAAAAACCTAACCTTAACCCTAAACCAAAAACCTAACCTTAACCCTAAACCAAAAACCTAACCTTAACCCTACACCAAAAACCTAACCTTAACCCTAAACCAAAAACCTAACCTTAACCCTAAACCAAAAACCTAACCTTAACCCTAAACCAAAAACCTAACCTTAACCCTAAACCAAAAACCTAACCTTAACCCTAAACCAAAAACCTAACCTTAACCCTAAACCCTAAACCAAAAACCTAACCTTAACCCTAACCAAAAACCTCACCTTAAACCTAAACCAAAAACCTCACCTTAACCCTACACCAAAAACCTAACCTTAACCCTAAACCAAAAACCTAACCTTAACCCTAAACCAAAAACCTAACCTTAACCCTAAACCAAAAACATAACCTTAACCCTAAACCAAAAACCTAACCTTAACCCTAAACCAAAAACCTAACCTTAACCCTAAACCTAACCTTAACCCTACACCAAAAACCTAACCCTAAACCAAAAACCTAACCTTAACCCTAAACCAAAAACCTAACCTTAACCCTAAACCCTAAACCAAAAACCTAACCTTAACCCTAAACCAAAAACCTAACCTTAACCCTAAACCCTAAGCCAAAAACCTAACCTTAACCCTAAACCAAAAACCTAACCTTAACCCTAAACCAAAAACCTAACCTTAACCCTAAACCAAAAACCTAACCTTAACCCTAAGCCAAAAACCTAACCTTAACCCTAAACCCTATACCAAAAACCTAACCTTAACCCTAAACCATAAACCAAAAACCTAACCTTAACCCTACACCAAAAACCTAACCTTAACCCTAAACCAAAAACCTAACCTTAACCCTAAACCAAAAACCTAACCTTAACCCTACACCAAAAACCTAACCTTAACCCTAAACCAAAAACCTAACCTTAACCCTAAACCAAAAACCTAACCTTAACCCTAAACCAAAAACCTAACCTTAACCCTAAACCAAAAACCTAACCTTAACCCTAAACCTAACCTTAACCCTACACCAAAAACCTAACCTTAACCCTAAACCAAAAACCTAACCTTAACCCTAAACCAAAAACCTAACCTTAACCCTAAACCCTAAACCAAAAACCTAACCTTAACCCTAAACCAAAAACCTAACCTTAACCCTAAACCCTAAACCAAAAACCTAACCTTAACCCTAACCCTAAACCTAACCTTAACCCTACACCAAAAACCTAACCTTAACCCTAAACCAAAAACCTAACCTTAACCCTAAACCAAAAACCTAACCTTAACCCTACACCAAAAACCTAACCTTAACCCTACACCAAAAACCTAACCTTAACCCTAAACCAAAAACCTAACCTTAACCCTAAACCAAAAACCTAACCTTAACCCTAAACCAAAAACCTAACCTTAACCCTAAACCTAACCTTAACCCTACACCAAAAACCTAACCCTAAACCAAAAACCTAACCTTAACCCTAAACCAAAAACCTAACCTTAACCCTAAACCCTAAACCAAAAACCTAACCTTAACCCTAAACCAAAAACCTAACCTTAACCCTAAACCCTAAACCAAAAACCTAACCTTAACCCTAACCAAAAACCTCACCTTAAACCTAAACCAAAAACCTCACCTTAACCCTACACCAAAAACCTAACCTTAACCCTAAACCCTAAACCAAAAACCTAACCTTAACCCTAAACCAAAAACCTAACCTTAACCCTAAACCAAAAACCTAACCTTAACCCTAAACCAAAACCCTAACCTTAACCCTAAACCAAAAACCTAACCTTAACCCTAAACCTAACCTTAACCCTACACCAAAAACCTAACCCTAAACCAAAAACCTAACCTTAACCCTAAACCAAAAACCTAACCTTAACCCTAAACCCTAAACCAAAAACCTAACCTTAACCCTAAACCAAAAACCTAACCTTAACCCTAAACCCTAAACCAAAAACCTAACCTTAACCCTAAACCAAAAACCTAACCTTAACCCTAAACCAAAAACCTAACCTTAACCCAAAACCCTGAACCAAAGACCTAACCTTAACCCTAAACCAAAAACCTAACCTTAACCCTAAACCCTAAACCAAAAACCTAACCTTAACCCTAACCAAAAACCTCACCTTAAACCTAAACCAAAAACCTCACCTTAACCCTACACCAAAAACCTAACCCTAAACCAAAAACCTAACCTTAACCCTAAACCAAAAACCTAACCTTAACCCTAAACCCTAAACCAAAAACCTAACCTTAACCCTAAACCAAAAACCTAACCTTAACCCTAAACCCTAAACCAAAAACCTAACCTTAACCCTAACCAAAAACCTCACCTTAAACCTAAACCAAAAACCTCACCTTAACCCTACAGCAAAAACCTAACCTTAACCCTAAACCAAAAACCTAACCTTAACCCTAAACCAAAAACCTAACCTTAACCCTAAACCAAAAACCTAACCTTAACCCTAAACCAAAAACCTAACCTTAACCCTAAACCTAACCTTAACCCTACACCAAAAACCTAACCCTAAACCAAAAACCTAACCTTAACCCTAAACCAAAAACCTAACCTTAACCCTAAACCCTAAACCAAAAACCTAACCTTAACCCTAAACCAAAAACCTAACCTTAACCCTAAACCCTAAACCAAAAACCTAACCTTAACCCTAAACCAAAAACCTAACCTTAACCCTAAACCAAAAACCTAACCTTAACCCAAAACCCTGAACCAAAGACCTAACCTTAACCCTAAACCAAAAACCTAACCTTAACCCTAAACCCTAAACCAAAAACCTAACCTTAACCCTAACCAAAAACCTCACCTTAAACCTAAACCAAAAACCTCACCTTAACCCTACACCAAAAACCTAACCTTAACCCTAAACCAAAAACCTAACCTTAACCCTAAACCAAAAACCTATCCTTAACCCTAAACCAAAAACCTAACCTTAACCCTAAACCAAAAACCTAACCTTAACCCTAAACCAAAAACCTAACCTTAACCCTACACCAAAAACCTAACCCTAAACCACAAACCTAACCTTAACCCTAAACCCTAAACCAAAAACCTAACCTTAACCCTAAACCAAAAACCTAACCTTAACCCTAAACCAAAAACCTAACCTTAACCCTAAACCTAACCTTAACCCTACACCAAAAACCTAACCTTAACCCTAAACCAAAAACCTAACCTTAACCCTACACCAAAAACCTAACCTTAACCCAAAACCCTGAACCAAACACCTAACCTTAACCCTAAACCAAAAACCTAACCTTAACCCTAAACCCTAAACCAAAAACCTAACCTTAACCCTAACCAAAAACCTCACCTTAAACCTAAACCAAAAACCTCACCTTAACCCTACACCAAAAACCTAACCTTAACCCTAAACCAAAAACCTAACCTTAACCCTAAACCAAAAACCTAACCTTAACCCTAAACCAAAAACCTCACCTTAACCCTAAACCAAAAACCTAACCTTAACCCTAAACCAAAAACCTAACCTTAACCCTAAACCAAAAACCTAACCTTAACCCTACACCAAAAACCTAACCCTAAACCACAAACCTAACCTTAACCCTAAACCAAAAACCTAACCTTAACCCTAAACGCTAAACCAAAAACCTAACCTTAACCCTAAACCAAAAACCTAACCTTAACCCTAAACCCTAAACCAAAAACCTAACCTTAACCCTAAACCAAAAACCTAACCTTAACCCTAAACCAAAAACCTAACCTTAACCCTAAACCAAAAACCTAACCTTAACCCTAAACCCTAAACCAAAAACCTAACCTTAACCCTAAACCAAAAACCTAACCTTAACCCTAAACCTAACCCTAGCTCCTAAACCTAATTCTAACTTTAACCCTAAACCCCATATAAATAGCATTTGCTCTCGTGGGGACTAACACTCTGTAAACAGGAATGACAAGCTAAAGTTATCTAGATAGTCACCGAAATGTACGTTCAGCCTGTTCATTATTTCCGCCCGAGTTGACTTATCTTACGAAGTCAGCTTGGTTTAATATAGTTCCTTTCGTTTTTGACCTCGACATTGTTGCTGGATCGATACTTTCATAGTTAACATGCTGTCTCTGCTAGCTAGGTTATGTCATCTGGAGTTGAAATAGGGCCCCAACAGCCCTCACTAATGTACAGGGTTCCAACAGCCCTCACTAATGTACAGAGCCCCAACAGCCCTCACTAATGTACAGGGCCCCAACAGCCCTCACTAATGTACAGAGCCACAACAGCGCTCACTAATGTACAGGGTTCCCAACAGCCATAGTGTTGATCATTGACAGTGTAGAAGGGAGTCCTTGGAACTGAGCTGGATTTGTTTACGTTCTCTGCCCTCTAATGGTAGAACGTAGACATTGTAGATAAGCGACCACCTCCAGACCCATATATGGGTGTATCCCCGTTCCGTAGATTGATCATTATCTCAGGCCGGTTAGCTCAGTTGGTTAGAGCGTCGTGCTAATAACGCGAAGGTCGCGGGTTCGATACCCGTACTGGCCAGCAGGATTTATTTGTATTTTTACTATGAATGTCTACAGTGTCTTATAACTCTATTGATTGGGTTCTACCATATGCGTTTTAAATTAGTAGTATGAATTGTCGATTGTTATTGTGGAGTGACATTTTATTGTAGGAGTTTTTTTTTTAATTGTAGGAGTTTTCATTCGTCTTTTATCATCCAAGGAAGGAAGGAGGACAGGGACTTCATGGACTAAGAGACAGAGAGACAGAATGGTGAAGAAACAGATAGACGGGTCCATCAATCATTTGATTCATTCAATATTCACACACACACACACACACACACACATAGTCTTGTACAGCTAACCTTGTGGGAACACACAATTCAATCCCATTCAAAATCCTATTTTCCATGACCACTAACCCTAACCTGTTCTCTTTTAACCTTACTTTAACCTTAACGCTAAATCAAAAACCTAACCTTAACCCTAACCCAAAAACCTAACCTTAACCCTAAGACAAAAACCTAACCTTAACCCTAAGCCAAAAACCTAACCTTAACCCTAAACCCTTCACCAAAAACCTAACCTTAACCCTAAACCCTAAACCAAAAACCTAACCTTAACCCTACACCAAAAACCTAACCTTAACCCTAAACCAAAAACCTAACCTTAACCCTAAACCAAAAACCTAACCTTAACCCTACACCAAAAACCTAACCTTAACCCTAAACCAAAAACCTAACCTTAACCCTAAACCAAAAACCTAACCTTAACCCTAAACCAAAAACCTAACCTTAACCCTAAACCCTAAATCAAAAACCTAACCTTAACCCTAAACCAAAAACCTAACCTTAACCCTAAACCCTAAACCAAAAACTAAACCCTAAAAAAACCTAACCTTAACCCTAACCAAAAACCTCACCTTAACCCTAACCAAAAACCTAACCTTAACCCTAAACCAAAAACCTAACCTTAACCCTAAACCAAAAATCTAACCTTAACCCTAAACCAAAAACCTAACCTTAACCCTAAACCAAGAACCTAACCTTAACCCTAAACCTAAACTTAACCCTACACCAAAAACCTAACCTTAACCCTAAACCAAAAACCTAACCTTAACCCTAAACCAAAAACCTAACCTTAACCCTAAACCCTAAACCAAAAACCTAACCTTAACCCTAAACCAAAAACCTAACCTTAACCCTAAACCCTAAACCAAAAACCTAACCTTAACCCTAAACCAAAAACCTAACCTTAACCCTAAACCAAAAACCTAACCTTAACCCTAAACCTAACCTTAACCTTAACCTTAACCCTAAACCAAAAACCTAACCTTAACCCTAAACCAAAAACCTAACCTTAACCCTAAACCAAAAACCTAACCTTAACCCTAAACCCTAAACCAAAAACCTAACCTTAACCCTACACCAAAAACCTAACCCTAAACCAAAAACCTAACCTTAACCCTAAACCAAAAACCTAACCTTAACCCTAAACCCTAAACCAAAAACCTAACCTTAACCCTAAACCAAAAACCTAACCTTAACCCTAAACCCTAAACCAAAAACCTAACCTTAACCCTAAACCAAAAACCTAACCTTAACCCTAAACCCTAAACCAAAAACCTAACCTTAACCCTAAACCAAAAACCTAACCTTAACCCTAAATCAAAAACCTAACCTTAACCCTAACCCAAAAACCTAACCTTAACCCTAAACCTAACCTTAACCCTACACCAAAAACTAACCTTAGCCCTAAACCAAAAACCTAACCTTAACCCTAAACCAAAAACCTAACCTTAACCCTAAACCCTAAACCAAAAACCTAACCTTAACCCTAAACCAAAAACCTAACCTTAACCCTAAACCCTAAACCAAAAACCTAACCTGAACCCTAAACCAAAAACCTAACCTTAACCCTAAACCCTAAACCAAAAACCTAACCTTAACCTTAAACCAAAAACCTAACCTTAACCCTAACCCAAAAACCTAACCTTAACCCTAAGCCAAAAACCTAACCTTAACCCTAAGCCAAAAACCTAACCTTAACCCTAAACCCTACACCAAAAACCTAACCTTAACCCTAAACCCTACACCAAAAACCTAACCTTAACCCTAAACCCTAAACCAAAAACCTAACCTTAACCCTACACCAAAAACCTAACCTTAACCCTAAACCAAAAACCTAACATTAACCCTAAACCAAAAACCTAACCTTAACCCTACACCAAAAACCTAACCTTAACCCTAAACCAAAAACCTAACCTTAACCCTAAACCAAAAACCTAACCTTAACCCTAAACCAAAAACCTAACCTTAACCCTAAACCAAAAACCTAACCTTAACCCTAAACCTAACCTTAACCCTACACCAAAAACCTAACCTTAACCCTAAACCAAAAACCTAACCTTAACCCTAAACCAAAAACCTAACCTTAACCCTAAACCCTAAACCAAAATCCTAACCTTAACCCTAAACCAAAAACCTAACCTTAACCCTAAACCCTAAACCAAAAACCTAACCTTAACCCTAACCAAAAACCTCACCTTAACCCTACACCAAAAACCTAACCTTAACCCTAAACCAAAAACCTAACCTTAACCCTAAACCAAGAACCTAACCTTAACCCTAAACCTAAACTTAACCCTACACCAAAAACCTAACCTTAACCCTAAACCAAAAACCTAACCTTAACCCTAAACCAAAAACCTAACCTTAACCCTAAACCCTAAACCAAAAACCTAACCTTAACCCTAAACCAAAAACCTAACCTTAACCCTAAACCCTAAACCATAAACCTAACCTTAACCCTAAACCAAAAACCTAACCTTAACCCTAAACCAAAAACCTAACCTTAACCCTAAACCTAACCTTAACCTTAACCTTAACCCTAAACCAAAAACCTAACCTTAACCCTAAACCTAACCCTAGCTCCTAAACCTAATTCTAACTTTAACCCTAAACCCCATATAAATAGCATTTGCTCTCGTGGGGACTAACACTCTGTAAACAGGAATGACAAGCTAAAGTTATCTAGAGAGTCACAGAAATGTACGTTCAGCCTGTTCATTATTTCCGCCCGAGTTGACTTATCTTACGAAGTCAGCTTGGTTTAATATAGTTCCTTTAGTTTTTGACCTCGACATTGTTGCTGGATCGATACTTTCATAGTTAACATGCTGTCTCTGCTAGCTAGGTTATGTCATCTGGAGTTGAAATAGGGCCCCAACAGCCCTCACTAATGTACAGGGTTCCAACAGCCCTCACTAATGTACAGAGCCCCAACAGCCCTCACTAATGTACAGGGCCCCAACAGCCCTCACTAATGTACAGAGCCACAACAGCGCTCACTAATGTACAGGGTTCCCAACAGCCATAGTGTTGATCATTGACAGTGTAGAAGGGAGTCCTTGGAACTGAGCTGGATTTGTTTACGTTCTCTGCCCTCTAATGGTAGAACGTAGACATTGTAGATAAGCGACCACCTCCAGACCCATATATGGGTGTATCCCCGTTCCGTAGATTGATCATTATCTCAGGCCGGTTAGCTCAGTTGGTTAGAGCGTCGTGCTAATAACGCGAAGGTCGCGGGTTCGATACCCGTACTGGCCAGCAGGATTTATTTGTATTTTTACTATGAATGTCTACAGTGTCTTATAACTCTATTGATTGGGTTCTACCATATGCGTTTTAAATTAGTAGTATGAATTGTCGATTGTTATTGTGGAGTGACATTTTATTGTAGGAGTTTTTTTTTTAATGGTAGGACTTTTCATTCGTCTTTTATCATCCAAGGAAGGAAGGAGGACAGGGACTTCATGGACTAAGAGACAGAGAGACAGAATGGTGAAGAAACAGATAGACGGGTCCATCAATCATTTGATTCATTCAATATTCACACACACACACACACACACACACACACACACACACACACACACACACACATAGTCTTGTACTATTTTCCATAACCACTAACCCTAACCTGTTCTCTTTTAACCTTACTTTAACCTTAACCCTAAATCAAAAACCTAACCTTAACCCTAAACCAAAAACCTAACCTTAACCCTAACCAAAAACCTCACCTTAAACCTAAACCAAAAACCTCACCTTAACCCTACACCAAAAACGTAACCTTAACCCTAAACCAAAAACCTAACCTTAACCCTAAACCAAAAACCTAACCTTAACCCTAAACCAAAAACCTAACCTTAACCCTAAACCAAAAACCTAACCTTAACCCTACACCAAAAACCTAACCCTTAACCCTAAACCAAAAACCTAACCTTAACCCTAAACCAAAAACCTAACCTTAACCCTAAACCCTAAACCAAAAACCTAACCTAAACCAAAAACCTAACCCTAAACCAAAAAAAACCTAACCTTAACCCTAAACCCTAAACCAAAAACCAAAAACCTAACCTTAACCCTAAACCAAAAACCTAACCTTAACCCTAAACCCTAAACCAAAAATCTAACCTTAACCCTAAACCAAAAACCTAACCTTAACCCTAAATCAAAAACCTAACATTAACCCTAACCCAAAAACCTAACCTTAACCCTAAACCTAACCTTAACCCTACACCAAAAACTAACCTTAGCCCTAAACCAAAAACCTAACCTTAACCCTAAACCAAAAACCTAACCTTAACCCTAAACCCTAAACCAAAAACCTAACCTTAACCCTAAACCAAAAACCTAACCTTAACCCTAAACCCTAAACCAAAAACCTAACCTGAACCCTAAACCAAAAACCTAACCTTAACCCTAAACCCTAAACCAAAAACCTAACCTTAACCTTAAACCAAAAACCTAACCTTAACCCTAACCCAAAAACCTAACCTTAACCCTAAGCCAAAAACCTAACCTTAACCCTAAGCCAAAAACCTAACCTTAACCCTAAACCCTACACCAAAAACCTAACCTTAACCCTAAACCCTAAACCAAAAACCTAACCTTAACCCTACACCAAAAACCTAACCTTAACCCTAAACCAAAAACCTAACATTAACCCTAAACCAAAAACCTAACCTTAACCCTACACCAAAAACCTAACCTTAACCCTAAACCAAAAACCTAACCTTAACCCTAAACCAAAAACCTAACCTTAACCCTAAACCAAAAACCTAACCTTAACCCTAAACCAAAAACCTAACCTTAACCCTAAACCTAACCTTAACCCTACACCAAAAACCTAACCTTAACCCTAAACCAAAAACCTAACCTTAACCCTAAACCCTAAACCAAAATCCTAACCTTAACCCTAAACCAAAAACCTAACCTTAACCCTAAACCCTAAACCAAAAACCTAACCTTAACCCTAACCAAAAACCTCACCTTAACCCTACACCAAAAACCTAACCTTAACCCTAAACCAAAAACCTAACCTTAACCCTAAACCAAAAACCTAACCTTAACCCTAATCCAAAAACCTAACCTTAACCCTAAACCAAGAACCTAACCTTAACCCTAAACCTAAACTTAACCCTACACCAAAAACCTAACCTTAACCCTAAACCAAAAACCTAACCTTAACCCTAAACCAAAAACCTAACCTTAACCCTAAACCCTAAACCAAAAACCTAACCTTAACCCTAAACCAAAAAACCTAACCTTAACCCTAAACCAAAAACCTAACCTTAACCCTAAACCAAAAACCTAACCTTAACCCTAAACCAAAAACCTAACCTTAACCCTAAACCTAACCTTAACCTTAACCTTAACCCTAATCCAAAAACCTAACCTTAACCCTAAACCTAACCCTAGCTCCTAAACCTAATTCTAACTTTAACCCTAAACCCCATATAAATAGCATTTGCTCTCGTGGGGACTAACAGTCTGTAAACAGGAATGACAAGCTAAAGTTATCTAGATAGTCACAGAAATGTACGTTCAGCCTGTTCATTATTTCCGCCCGAGTTGACTTATCTTACGAAGTCAGCTTGGTTTAATATAGTTCCTTTCGTTTTTGACCTCGACATTGTTGCTGGATCGATACTTTCATAGTTAACATGCTGTCTCTGCTAGCTAGGTTATGTCATCTGGAGTTGAAATAGGGCCCCAACAGCCCTCACTAATGTACAGGGTTCCAACAGCCCTCACTAATGTACAGAGCCCCAACAGCCCTCACTAATGTACAGGGCCCCAACAGCCCTCACTAATGTACAGAGCCACAACAGCGCTCACTAATGTACAGGGTTCCCAACAGCCATAGTGTTGATCATTGACAGTGTAGAAGGGAGTCCTTGGAACTGAGCTGGATTTGTTTACGTTCTCTGCCCTCTAATGGTAGAACGTAGACATTGTAGATAAGCGACCACCTCCAGACCCATATATGGGTGTATCCCCGTTCCGTAGATTGATCATTATCTCAGGCCGGTTAGCTCAGTTGGTTAGAGCGTCGTGCTAATAACGCGAAGGTCGCGGGTTCGATACCCGTACTGGCCAGCAGGATTTATTTGTATTTTTACTATGAATGTCTACAGTGTCTTATAACTCTATTGATTGGGTTCTACCATATGCGTTTTAAATTAGTAGTATGAATTGTCGATTGTTATTGTGGAGTGACATTTTATTGTAGGAGTTTTTTTTTTAATTGTAGGAGTTTTCATTCGTCTTTTATCATCCAAGGAAGGAAGGAGGACAGGGACTTCATGGACTAAGAGACAGAGAGACAGAATGGTGAAGAAACAGATAGACGGGTCCATCAATCATTTGATTCATTCAATATTCACACACACACACACACACACACACACACACACATAGTCTTGTACAGCTAACCTTGTGGGAACACACAATTCAATCCCATTCAAAATCCTATTTTCCATAACCACTAACCCTAACCTGTTCTCTTTTAACCTTACTTTAACCTTAACCCTAAATCAAAAACCTAACCTTAACCCTAAACCAAAAACCTAACCTTAACCCTAACAAAAAACCTCACCTTAAACCTAAACCAAAAACCTCACCTTAACCCTACACCAAAAACCTAACCTTAACCCTAAACCAAAAACCTAACCTTAACCCTAAACCAAAAACCTAACCTTAACCCTAAACCAAAAACCTAACCTTAACCCTAAACCAAAAACCTAACCTTAACCCTAAACCTAACCTTAACCCTACACCAAAAACCTAACCTTAACCCTAAACCAAAAACCTAACCTTAACCCTAAACCAAAAACCTAACCTTAACCCTAAACCCTAAACCAAAAACCTAACCTTAACCCTAAACCAAAAACCTAACCTTAACCCTAAACCCTAAACCAAAAACCTAACCTTAACCCTAAACCCTAAACCAAAAACCTAACCTTAACCCTAAACCAAAAACCTAACCTTAACCCTAAACCCTAAACCAAAAACCTAACCTGAACCCTAAACCAAAAACCTAACCTTAACCCTAAACCCTAAACCAAAAACCTAACCTTAACCTTAAACCAAAAACCTAACCTTAACCCTAACCCAAAAACCTAACCTTAACCCTAAGCCAAAAACCTAACCTTAACCCTAAGCCAAAAACCTAACCTTAACCCTAAACCCTACACCAAAAACCTAACCTTAACCCTAAACCCTGAACCAAAAACCTAACCTTAACCCTACACCAAAAACCTAACCTTAACCCTAAACCAAAAACCTAACATTAACCCTAAACCAAAAACCTAACCTTAACCCTACACCAAAAACCTAACCTTAACCCTAAACCAAAAACCTAACCTTAACCCTAAACCAAAAACCTAACCTTAACCCTAAACCAAAAACCTAACCTTAACCCTAAACCAAAAACCTAACCTTAACCCTAAACCTAACCTTAACCCTACACCAAAAACCTAACCTTAACCCTAAACCAAAAACCTAACCTTAACCCTAAACCCTAAACCAAAATCCTAACCTTAACCCTAAACCAAAAACCTAACCTTAACCCTAAACCCTAAACCAAAAACCTAACCTTAACCCTAACCAAAAACCTCACCTTAACCCTACACCAAAAACCTAACCTTAACCCTAAACCAAAAACCTAACCTTAACCCTAAACCAAAAACCTAACCTTAACCCTAATCCAAAAACCTAACCTTAACCCTAAACCAAGAACCTAACCTTAACCCTAAACCTAAACTTAACCCTACACCAAAAACCTAACCTTAACCCTAAACCAAAAACCTAACCTTAACCCTAAACCAAAAACCTAACCTTAACCCTAAACCCTAAACCAAAAACCTAACCTTAACCCTAAACCAAAAAACCTAACCTTAACCCTAAACCAAAAACCTAACCTTAACCCTAAACCAAAAACCTAACCTTAACCCTAAACCAAAAACCTAACCTTAACCCTAAACCTAACCTTAACCTTAACCTTAACCCTAATCCAAAAACCTAACCTTAACCCTAAACCTAACCCTAGCTCCTAAACCTAATTCTAACTTTAACCCTAAACCCCATATAAATAGCATTTGCTCTCGTGGGGACTAACACTCTGTAAACAGGAATGACAAGCTAAAGTTATCTAGATAGTCACAGAAATGTACGTTCAGCCTGTTCATTATTTCCGCCCGAGTTGACTTATCTTACGAAGTCAGCTTGGTTTAATATAGTTCCTTTCGTTTTTGACCTCGACATTGTTGCTGGATCGATACTTTCATAGTTAACATGCTGTCTCTGCTAGCTAGGTTATGTCATCTGGAGTTGAAATAGGGCCCCAACAGCCCTCACTAATGTACAGGGTTCCAACAGCCCTCACTAATGTACAGAGCCCCAACAGCCCTCACTAATGTACAGGGCCCCAACAGCCCTCACTAATGTACAGAGCCACAACAGCGCTCACTAATGTACAGGGTTCCCAACAGCCATAGTGTTGATCATTGACAGTGTAGAAGGGAGTCCTTGGAACTGAGCTGGATTTGTTTACGTTCTCTGCCCTCTAATGGTAGAACGTAGACATTGTAGATAAGCGACCACCTCCAGACCCATATATGGGTGTATCCCCGTTCCGTAGATTGATCATTATCTCAGGCCGGTTAGCTCAGTTGGTTAGAGCGTCGTGCTAATAACGCGAAGGTCGCGGGTTCGATACCCGTACTGGCCAGCAGGATTTATTTGTATTTTTACTATGAATGTCTACAGTGTCTTATAACTCTATTGATTGGGTTCTACCATATGCGTTTTAAATTAGTAGTATGAATTGTCGATTGTTATTGTGGAGTGACATTTTATTGTAGGAGTTTTTTTTTTAATTGTAGGAGTTTTCATTCGTCTTTTATCATCCAAGGAAGGAAGGAGGACAGGGACTTCATGGACTAAGAGACAGAGAGACAGAATGGTGAAGAAACAGATAGACGGGTCCATCAATCATTTGATTCATTCAATATTCACACACACACACACACACACACACACACACACACACATAGTCTTGTACAGCTAACCTTGTGGGAACACACAATTCAATCCCATTCAAAATCCTATTTTCCATAACCACTAACCCTAACCTGTTCTCTTTTAACCTTACTTTAACCTTAACCCTAAATCAAAAACCTAACCTTAACCCTAAACCAAAAACCTAACCTTAACCCTAACAAAAAACCTCACCTTAAACCTAAACCAAAAACCTCACCTTAACCCTACACCAAAAACCTAACCTTAACCCTAAACCAAAAACCTAACCTTAACCCTAAACCAAAAACCTAACCTTAACCCAAACCAAAAACCTAACCTTAACCCTAAACCAAAAACCTAACCTTAACCCTAAACCTAACCTTAACCCTACACCAAAAACCTAACCCTAAACCAAAAACCTAACCTTAACCCTAAACCAAAAACCTAACCTTAACCCTAAACCCTAAACCAAAAACCTAACCTTAACCCTGAACCAAAAACCTAACCTTAACCCTAAACCCTAAACCAAAAACCTAACCTTAACCCTAACCAAAAACCTCACCTTAAACCTAAACCAAAAACCTCACCTTAACCCTACACCAAAAACCTTCACCTTAACCCTAAACCAAAAACCTAACCTTAACCCTAAACCAAAAACCTAACCTTAACCCTAAACCAAAAACCTAACCTTAACCCTAAACCAAAAACCTAACCTTAACCCTAAACCAAAAACCTAACCTTAACCCTAAACCTAACCTTAACCCTACACCAAAAACCTAACCCTAAACCAAAAACCTAACCTTAACCCTAAACCAAAAACCTAACCTTAACCCTAAACCCTAAACCAAAAACCTAACCTTAACCCTAAACCAAAAACCTAACCTTAACCCTAAACCCTAAACCAAAAACCTAACCTTAACCCTAAACCAAAAACCTAACCTTAACCCTAAACCAAAAACCTAACCTTAACCCTAAACCAAAAACCTAACCTTAACCCTAAGCCAAAAACCTAACCTTAACCCTAAACCCTAAACCAAAAACCTAACCTTAACCCTACACCAAAAACCTAACCTTAACCCTAAACCAAAAACCTAACCTTAACCCTAAACCAAAAACCTAACCTTAACCCTACACCAAAAACCTAACCTTAACCCTAAACCAAAAACCTAACCTTAACCCTAAACCAAAAACCTAACCTTAACCCTAAACCAAAAACCTAACCTTAACCCTAAACCAAAAACCTAACCTTAACCCTAAACCTAACCTTAACCCTAAACCCTAAACCAAAAACCTAACCTTAACCCTAACCAAAAACCTCACCTTAAACCTAAACCAAAAACCTCACCTTAACCCTAAACCTAACCTTAACCTTAACCTTAACCCTAAACCAAAAACCTAACCTTAACCCTAAACCTAACCCTAGCTCCTAAACCTAATTCTAACTTTAACCCTAAACCCCATATAAATAGCATTTGCTCTCGTGGGGACTAACACTCTGTAAACAGGAATGACAAGCTAAAGTTATCTAGATAGTCACAGAAATGTACGTTCAGCCTGTTCATTATTTCCGCCCGAGTTGACTTATCTTACGAAGTCAGCTTGGTTTAATATAGTTCCTTTCGTTTTTGACCTCGACATTGTTGCTGGATCGATACTTTCATAGTTAACATGCTGTCTCTGCTAGCTAGGTTATGTCATCTGGAGTTGAAATAGGGCCCCAACAGCCCTCACTAATGTACAGGGTTCCAACAGCCCTCACTAATGTACAGAGCCCCAACAGCCCTCACTAATGTACAGGGCCCCAACAGCCCTCACTAATGTACAGAGCCACAACAGCGCTCACTAATGTACAGGGTTCCCAACAGCCATAGTGTTGATCATTGACAGTGTAGAAGGGAGTCCTTGGAACTGAGCTGGATTTGTTTACGTTCTCTGACCTCTAATGGTAGAACGTAGACATTGTAGATAAGCGACCACCTCCAGACCCATATATGGGTGTATCCCCGTTCCGTAGATTGATCATTATCTCAGGCCGGTTAGCTCAGTTGGTTAGAGCGTCGTGCTAATAACGCGAAGGTCGCGGGTTCGATACCCGTACTGGCCAGCAGGATTTATTTGTATTTTTACTATGAATGTCTACAGTGTCTTATAACTCTATTGATTGGGTTCTACCATATGCGTTTTAAATTAGTAGTATGAATTGTCGATTGTTATTGTGGAGTGACATTTTATTGTAGGAGTTTTTTTTTTAATTGTAGGAGTTTTCATTCGTCTTTTATCATCCAAGGAAGGAAGGAGGACAGGGACTTCATGGACTAAGAGACAGAGAGACAGAATGGTGAAGAAACAGATAGACGGGTCCATCAATCATTTGATTCATTCAATATTCACACACACACACACACACACACACACACATAGTCTTGTACAGCTAACCTTGTGGGAACACACAATTCAATCCCATTCAAAATCCTATTTTCCATAACCACTAACCCTAACCTGTTCTCTTTTAACCTTACTTTAACCTTAACGCTAAATCAAAAACCTAACCTTAACCCTAACCCAAAAACCTAACCTTAACCCTAAGACAAAAACCTAACCTTAACCCTAAGCCAAAAACCTAACCTTAACCCTAAACCCTACACCAAAAACCTAACCTTAACCCTAAACCCTAAACCAAAAACCTAACCTTAACCCTACACCAAAAACCTAACCTTAACCCTAAACCAAAAACCTAACCTTAACCCTAAACCAAAAACCTAACCTTAAACCTACACCAAAAACCTAACCTTAACCCTAAACCAAAAACCTAACCTTAACCCTAAACCAAAAACCTAACCTTAACCCTAAACCAAAAACCTAACCTTAACCCTAAACCCTAAATCAAAAACCTAACCTTAACCCTAAACCAAAAACCTAACCTTAACCCTAAACCCTAAACCAAAAACCTAACCTTAACCCTAACCAAAAACCTCACCTTAACCCTACACCAAAAACCTAACCTTAACCCTAAACCAAAAACCTAACCTTAACCCTAAACCAAAAATCTAACCTTAACCCTAAACCAAAAACCTAACCTTAACCCTAAACCAAGAACCTAACCTTAACCCTAAACCTAAACTTAACCCTACACCAAAAACCTAACCTTAACCCTAAACCAAAAACCTAACCTTAACCCTAAACCAAAAACCTAACCTTAACCCTAAACCCTAAACCAAAAACCTAACCTTAACCCTAAACCAAAAACCTAACCTTAACCCTAAACCCTAAACCAAAAACCTAACCTTAACCCTAAACCAAAAACCTAACCTTAACCCTAAACCAAAAACCTAACCTTAACCCTAAACCTAACCTTAACCTTAACCTTAACCCTAAACCAAAAACCTAACCTTAACCCTAAACCTAACCCTAGCTCCTAAACCTAATTCTAACTTTAACCCTAAACCACATATAAATAGCATTTGCTCTCGTGGGGACTAACAGTCTGTAAACAGGAATGACAAGCTAAAGTTATCTAGATAGTCACAGAAATGTACGTTCAGCCTGTTCATTATTTCCGCCCGAGTTGACTTATCTTACGAAGTCAGCTTGGTTTAATATAGTTCCTTTCGTTTTTGACCTCGACATTGTTGCTGGATCGATACTTTCATAGTTAACATGCTGTCTCTGCTAGCTAGGTTATGTCATCTGGAGTTGAAATAGGGCCCCAACAGCCCTCACTAATGTACAGGGTTCCAACAGCCCTCACTAATGTACAGAGCCCCAACAGCCCTCACTAATGTACAGGGCCCCAACAGCCCTCACTAATGTACAGAGCCACAACAGCGCTCACTAATGTACAGGGTTCCCAACAGCCATAGTGTTGATCATTGACAGTGTAGAAGGGAGTCCTTGGAACTGAGCTGGATTTGTTTACGTTCTCTGCCCTCTAATGGTAGAACGTAGACATTGTAGATAAGCGACCACCTCCAGACCCATATATGGGTGTATCCCCGTTCCGTAGATTGAGCATTATCTCAGGCCGGTTAGCTCAGTTGGTTAGAGCGTCGTGCTAATAACGCGAAGGTCGCGGGTTCGATACCCGTACTGGCCAGCAGGATTTATTTGTATTTTTACTATGAATGTCTACAGTGTCTTATAACTCTATTGATTGGGTTCTACCATATGCGTTTTAAATTAGTAGTATGAATTGTCGATTGTTATTGTGGAGTGACATTTTATTGTAGGAGTTTTTTTTTTAATTGTAGGAGTTTTCATTCGTCTTTTATCATCCAAGGAAGGAAGGAGGACAGGGACTTCATGGACTAAGAGACAGAGAGACAGAATGGTGAAGAAACAGATAGACGGGTCCATCAATCATTTGATTCATTCAATATTCACACACACACACACACACACACACACACATAGTCTTGTACAGCTAACCTTGTGGGAACACACAATTCAATCCCATTCAAAATCCTATTTTCCATAACCACTAACCCTAACCTGTTCTCTTTTAACCTTACTTTAACCTTAACGCTAAATCAAAAACCTAACCTTAACCCTAACCCAAAAACCTAACCTTAACCCTAAGACAAAAACCTAACCTTAACCCTAAGCCAAAAACCTAACCTTAACCCTAAACCCTACACCAAAAACCTAACCTTAACCCTAAACCCTAAACCAAAAACCTAACCTTAACCCTACACCAAAAACCTAACCTTAACCCTAAACCAAAAACCTAACCTTAACCCTAAACCAAAAACCTAACCTTAACCCTACACCAAAAACCTAACCTTAACCCTAAACCAAAAACCTAACCTTAACCCTAAACCAAAAACCTAACCTTAACCCTAAACCAAAAACCTAACCTTAACCCTAAACCCTAAATCAAAAACCTAACCTTAACCCTAAACCAAAAACCTAACCTTAACCCTAAACCCTAAACCAAAAACCTAACCTTAACCCTAACCAAAAACCTCACCTTAACCCTACACCAAAAACCTAACCTTAACCCTAAACCAAAAACCTAACCTTAACCCTAAACCAAAAATCTAACCTTAACCCTAAACCAAAAACCTAACCTTAACCCTAAACCAAGAACCTAACCTTAACCCTAAACCTAAACTTAACCCTACACCAAAAACCTAACCTTAACCCTAAACCAAAAACCTAACCTTAACCCTAAACCAAAAACCTAACCTTAACCCTAAACCCTAAACCAAAAACCTAACCTTAACCCTAAACCAAAAACCTAACCTTAACCCTAAACCCTAAACCAAAAACCTAACCTTAACCCTAAACCAAAAACCTAACCTTAACCCTAAACCAAAAACCTAACCTTAACCCTAAACCTAACCTTAACCTTAACCTTAACCCTAAACCAAAAACCTAACCTTAACCCTAAACCTAACCCTAGCTCCTAAACCTAATTCTAACTTTAACCCTAAACCACATATAAATAGCATTTGCTCTCGTGGGGACTAACAGTCTGTAAACAGGAATGACAAGCTAAAGTTATCTAGATAGTCACAGAAATGTACGTTCAGCCTGTTCATTATTTCCGCCCGAGTTGACTTATCTTACGAAGTCAGCTTGGTTTAATATAGTTCCTTTCGTTTTTGACCTCGACATTGTTGCTGGATCGATACTTTCATAGTTAACATGCTGTCTCTGCTAGCTAGGTTATGTCATCTGGAGTTGAAATAGGGCCCCAACAGCCCTCACTAATGTACAGGGTTCCAACAGCCCTCACTAATGTACAGAGCCCCAACAGCCCTCACTAATGTACAGGGCCCCAACAGCCCTCACTAATGTACAGAGCCACAACAGCGCTCACTAATGTACAGGGTTCCCAACAGCCATAGTGTTGATCATTGACAGTGTAGAAGGGAGTCCTTGGAACTGAGCTGGATTTGTTTACGTTCTCTGCCCTCTAATGGTAGAACGTAGACATTGTAGATAAGCGACCACCTCCAGACCCATATATGGGTGTATCCCCGTTCCGTAGATTGATCATTATCTCAGGCCGGTTAGCTCAGTTGGTTAGAGCGTCGTGCTAATAACGCGAAGGTCGCGGGTTCGATACCCGTACTGGCCAGCAGGATTTATTTGTATTTTTACTATGAATGTCTACAGTGTCTTATAACTCTATTGATTGGGTTCTACCATATGCGTTTTAAATTAGTAGTATGAATTGTCGATTGTTATTGTGGAGTGACATTTTATTGTAGGAGTTTTTTTTTTAATTGTAGGAGTTTTCATTCGTCTTTTATCATCCAAGGAAGGAAGGAGGACAGGGACTTCATGGACTAAGAGACAGAGAGACAGAATGGTGAAGAAACAGATAGACGGGTCCATCAATCATTTGATTCATTCAATATTCACACACACACACACACACACACACACACACACATAGTCTTGTACAGCTAACCTTGTGGGAACACACAATTCAATCCCATTCAAAATCCTATTTTCCATAACCACTAACCCTAACCTGTTCTCTTTTAACCTTACTTTAACCTTAACCCTAAATCAAAAACCTAACCTTAACCCTAACCAAAAACCTCACCTTAAACCTAAACCAAAAACCTCACCTTAACCCTACACCAAAAACCTAGCCTTAACCCTAAACCAAAAACCTAACCTTAACCCTAAACCAAAAACCTAACCTTAACCCTAAACCAAAAACCTAACCTTAACCCTAAACCAAAAACCTAACCTTAACCCTAAACCTAACCTTAACCCTACACCAAAAACCTAACCCTAAACCAAAAACCTAACCTTAACCCTGAACCAAAAACCTAACCTTAACCCTAAACCCTAAACCAAAAACCTAACCTTAACCCTAACCAAAAACCTCACCTTAAACCTAAACCAAAAACCTCACCTTAACCCTACACCAAAAACCTAACCTTAACCCTAAACCAAAAACCTAACCTTAACCCTAAACCAAAAACCTAACCTTAACCCTAAACCAAAAACCTAACCTTAACCCTAAACCAAAAACCTAACCTTAACCCTAAACCAAAAACCTAACCTTAACCCTAAACCTAACCTTAACCCTACACCAAAAACCAAAAACCTAACCCTAAACCAAAAACCTAACCTTAACCCTAAACCAAAAACCTAACCTTAACCCTAAACCCTAAACCAAAAACCTAATCTTAACCCTAAACCAAAAACCTAACCTTAACCCTAAACCCTAAACCAAAAACCTAACCTTAACCCTAAACCAAAAACCTAACCTTAACCCTAAACCAAAAACCTAACCTTAACCCTAAACCAAAAACCTAACCTTAACCCTAAGCCAAAAACCTAACCTTAACCCTAAACCCTATACCAAAAACCTAACCTTAACCCTAAACCATAAACCAAAAACCTAACCTTAACCCTACACCAAAAACCTAACCTTAACCCTAAACCAAAAACCTAACCTTAACCCTAAACCAAAAACCTAACCTTAACCCTACACCAAAAACCTAACCTTAACCCTAAACCAAAAACCTAACCTTAACCCTAAACCAAAAACCTAACCTTAACCCTAAACCAAAAACCTAACCTTAACCCTAAACCAAAAACCTAACCTTAACCCTAAACCTAACCTTAACCCTACACCAAAAACCTAACCTTAACCCTAAACCAAAAACCTAACCTTAACCCTAAACCAAAAACCTAACCTTAACCCTAAACCCTAAACCAAAAACCTAACCTTAACCCTAAACCAAAAACCTAACCTTAACCCTAAACCCTAAACCAAAAACCTAACCTTAACCCTAACCCTAAACCTAACCTTACCCCTACACCAAAAACCTAACCTTAACCCTAAACCAAAAACCTAACCTTAACCCTAAACCAAAAACCTAACCTTAACCCTACACCAAAAACCTAACCTTAACCCTAAACCAAAAACCTAACCTTAACCCTAAACCAAAAACCTAACCTTAACCCTAAACCAAAAACCTAACCTTAACCCTAAACCAAAAACCTAATCTTAACCCTAAACCTAACCTTAACCCTACACCAAAAACCTAACCCTAAACCAAAAACCTAACCTTAACCCTAAACCAAAAACCTAACCTTAACCCTAAACCCTAAACCAAAAACCTAACCTTAACCCTAAACCAAAAACCTAACCTTAACCCTAAACCCTAAACCAAAAACCTAACCTTAACCCTAACCAAAAACCTCACCTTAAACCTAAACCAAAAACCTCACCTTAACCCTACACCAAAAACCTAACCTTAACCCTAAACCAAAAACCTAACCTTAACCCTAAACCAAAAACCTAACCTTAACCCTAAACCAAAAACCTAACCTTAACCCTAAACCAAAAACCTAACCTTAACCCTAAACCTAACCTTAACCCTACACCAAAAACCTAACCCTAAACCAAAAACCTAACCTTAACCCTAAACCAAAAACCTAACCTTAACCCTTAACCCTAAACCAAAAACCTAACCTTAACCCTAAACCAAAAACCTAACCTTAACCCTAAACCCTAAACCAAAAACCTAACCTTAACCCTAAACCAAAAACCTAACCTTAACCCTAAACCAAAAACCTAACCTTAACCCAAAACCCTGAACCAAAGACCTAACCTTAACCCTAAACCAAAAACCTAACCTTAACCCTAAACCCTAAACCAAAAACCTAACCTTAACCCTAACCAAAAACCTCACCTTAAACCTAAACCAAAAACCTCACCTTAACCCTACACCAAAAACCTAACCCTAAACCAAAAACCTAACCTTAACCCTAAACCAAAAACCTAACCTTAACCCTAAACCCTAAACCAAAAACCTAACCTTAACCCTAAACCAAAAACCTAACCTTAACCCTAAACCCTAAACCAAAAACCTAACCTTAACCCTAACCAAAAACCTCACCTTAAACCTAAACCAAAAACCTCACCTTAACCCTACACCAAAAACGTAACCTTAACCCTAAACCAAAAACCTAACCTTAACCCTAAACCAAAAACCTAACCTTAACCCTAAACCAAAAACCTAACCTTAACCCTAAACCAAAAACCTAACCTTAACCCTAAACCTAACCTTAACCCTATACCAAAAACCTAACCCTAAACCAAAAACCTAACCTTAACCCTAAACCAAAAACCTAACCTTAACCCTAAACCCTAAACCAAAAACCTAACCTTAACCCTAAACCAAAAACCTAACCTTAACCCTAAACCCTAAACCAAAAACCTAACCTTAACCCTAAACCAAAAACCTAACCTTAACCCTAAACCAAAAACCTAACCTTAACCCAAAACCCTGAACCAAAGACCTAACCTTAACCCTAAACCAAAAACCTAACCTTAACCCTAAACCCTAAACCAAAAACCTAACCTTAACCCTAACCAAAAACCTCACCTTAAACCTAAACCAAAAACCTCACCTTAACCCTACACCAAAAACCTAACCTTAACCCTAAACCAAAAACCTAACCTTAACCCTAACCCAAAAACCTAACCTTAACCCTAAACCAAAAACCTAACCTTAACCCTAAACCAAAAACCTAACCTTAACCCTAAACCCTACACCAAAAACCTAACCTTAACCCTAAACCCTAAACCAAAAACCTCACCTTAACCCTAAACCAAAAACCTAACCTTAACCCTAAACCAAAAACCTAACCTTAACCCTACACCAAAAACCTAACCTTAACCCTAAACCAAAAACCTAACCTTAACCCTAAACCAAAAACCTAACCTTAACCCTAAACCAAAAACCAAACCTTAACCCTAAACCCTAAACCAAAAACCTAACCTTAACCCTAAACCAAAAACCTAACCTTAACCCTAAACCCTAAACCAAAAACCTAACCTTAACCCTAACCAAAAACCTCACCTTAACCCTACACCAAAAACCTAACCTTAACCCTAAACCAAAAACCTAACCTTAACCCTAAACCAAAAATCTAACCTTAACCCTAAACCAAAAACCTAACCTTAACCCTAAACCAAGAACCTAACCTTAACCCTAAACCTAAACTTAACCCTACACCAAAAACCTAACCTTAACCCTAAACCAAAAACCTAACCTTAACCCTAAACCAAAAACCTAACCTTAACCCTAAACCCTAAACCAAAAACCTAACCTTAACCCTAAACCAAAAACCTAACCTTAACCCTAAACCCTAAACCAAAAACCTAACCTTAACCCTAAACCAAAAACCTAACCTTAACCCTAAACCAAAAACCTAACCTTAACCCTAAACCTAACCTTAACCTTAACCTTAACCCTAAACCAAAAACCTAACCTTAACCCTAAACCTAACCCTAGCTCCTAAACCTAATTCTAACTTTAACCCTAAACCACATATAAATAGCATTTGCTCTCGTGGGGACTAACAGTCTGTAAACAGGAATGACAAGCTAAAGTTATCTAGATAGTCACAGAAATGTACGTTCAGCCTGTTCATTATTTCCGCCCGAGTTGACTTATCTTACGAAGTCAGCTTGGTTTAATATAGTTCCTTTCGTTTTTGACCTCGACATTGTTGCTGGATCGATACTTTCATAGTTAACATGCTGTCTCTGCTAGCTAGGTTATGTCATCTGGAGTTGAAATAGGGCCCCAACAGCCCTCACTAATGTACAGGGTTCCAACAGCCCTCACTAATGTACAGAGCCCCAACAGCCCTCACTAATGTACAGGGCCCCAACAGCCCTCACTAATGTACAGAGCCACAACAGCGCTCACTAATGTACAGGGTTCCCAACAGCCATAGTGTTGATCATTGACAGTGTAGAAGGGAGTCCTTGGAACTGAGCTGGATTTGTTTACGTTCTCTGCCCTCTAATGGTAGAACGTAGACATTGTAGATAAGCGACCACCTCCAGACCCATATATGGGTGTATCCCCGTTCCGTAGATTGATCATTATCTCAGGCCGGTTAGCTCAGTTGGTTAGAGCGTCGTGCTAATAACGCGAAGGTCGCGGGTTCGATACCCGTACTGGCCAGCAGGATTTATTTGTATTTTTACTATGAATGTCTACAGTGTCTTATAACTCTATTGATTGGGTTCTACCATATGCGTTTTAAATTAGTAGTATGAATTGTCGATTGTTATTGTGGAGTGACATTTTATTGTAGGAGTTTTTTTTTTAATTGTAGGAGTTTTCATTCGTCTTTTATCATCCAAGGAAGGAAGGAGGACAGGGACTTCATGGACTAAGAGACAGAGAGACAGAATGGTGAAGAAACAGATAGACGGGTCCATCAATCATTTGATTCATTCAATATTCACACACACACACACACACACACACACATAGTCTTGTACAGCTAACCTTGTGGGAACACACAATTCAATCCCATTCAAAATCCTATTTTCCATAACCACTAACCCTAACCTGTTCTCTTTTAACCTTACTTTAACCTTAACCCTAAATCAAAAACCTAACCTTAACCCTAACCAAAAACCTCACCTTAAACCTAAACCAAAAACCTCACCTTAACCCTACACCAAAAACCTAACCTTAACCCTAAACCAAAAACCTAACCTTAACCCTAAACCAAAAACCTAACCTTAACCCTAAACCAAAAACCTAACCTTAACCCTAAACCTAACCTTAACCCTACACCAAAAACCTAACCCTAAACCAAAAACCTAACCTTAACCCTAAACCAAAAACCTAACCTTAACCCTAAACCCTAAACCAAAAACCTAACCTTAACCCTAAACCAAAAACCTAACCTTAACCCTAAACCCTAAACCAAAAACCTAACCTTAACCCTAAACCAAAAACCTAACCTTAACCCTAAACCCTAAACCAAAAACCTAACCTTAACCCTAAACCAAAAACCTAACCTTAACCCTAAACCCTAAATCAAAAACCTAACCTTAACCCTAACCCAAAAACCTAACCTTAACCCTAAACCTAACCTTAACCCTACACCAATAACCTAACCTTAACCCTAAACCAAAAACCTAACCTTAACCCTAAACCAAAAACCTAACCTTAACCCTAAACCCTAAACCAAAAACCTAACCTTAACCCTAAACCAAAAACCTAACCTTAACCCTAAACCCTAAACCAAAAACCTAACCTTAACCCTAAACCAAAAACCTAACCTTAACCCTAAACCCTAAACCAAAAACCTAACCTTAACCCTAATCCAAAAACCTAACCTTAACCCAAACCCAAAAACCTAACCTTAACCCTAAGCCAAAAACCTAACCTTAACCCTAAGCCAAAAACCTAACCTTAACCCTAAACCCTACACCAAAAACCTAACCTTAACCCTAAACCCTAAACCAAAAACCTAACCTTTACCCTACACCAAAAACCTAACCTTAACCTTAACCCTAAACCAAAAACCTAACCTTAACCCTAAACCAAAAACCTAACCTTAACCCTAAACCAAAAACCTAACCTTAACCCTAAACCAAAAACCTAACCTTAACCCTAAACCAAAAACCTAACCTTAACCCTAAACCAAAAACCTAACCTTAACCCTAAACCAAAAACCTAACCTTAACCCTAAACCTAACCTTAACCCTACACCAAAAACCTAACCCTAAACCAAAAACCTAACCTTAACCCTAAACCTAACCAACCCTACAAAAAACCTAACCCTAAACCAAAAACCTAACCTTAACCCTAAACCAAAAACCTAACCTTAACCCTAAACCCTAAACCAAAAACCTAACCTTAACCCTAAACCAAAAACCTAACCTTAACCCTAAACCCTAAACCAAAAACCTAACCTTAACCCTAAACCAAAAACCTAACCTTAACCCTAAACCCTAAACCAAAAACCTAACCTTAACCCTAAACCAAAAACCTAACCTTAACCCTAAATCAAAAACCTAACCTTAACCCTAACCCAAAAACCTAACCTTAACCCTAAACCTAACCTTAACCCTACACCAAAAACCTAACCTTAACCCTAAACCAAAAACCTAACCTTAACCCTAAACCAAAAACCTAACCTTAACCCTAAACCCTAAACCAAAAACCTAACCTTAACCCTAAACCAAAAACCTAACCTTAACCCTAAACCCTAAACCAAAAACCTAACCTTAACCCTAAACCAAAAACCTAACCTTAACCCTAAACCCTAAACCAAAAACCTAACCTTAACCCTAATCCAAAAACCTAACCTTAACCCTAACCCAAAAACCTAACCTTAACCCTAAGCCAAAAACCTAACCTTAACCCTAAGCCAAAAACCTAACCTTAACCCTAAACCCTACACCAAAAACCTAACCTTAACCCTAAACCCTAAACCAAAAACCTAACCTTAACCCTAACCAAAAACCTAACCTTAACCCTAAACCAAAAACCTAACCTTAACCCTAAACCAAAAACCTAACCTTAACCCTAACCAAAAACCTAACCTTAACCCTAAACCAAAAACCTAACCTTAACCCTAAACCAAAAACCTAACCTTAACCCTAAACCCAAAAACCTAACCTTAACCCTAAACCAAAAACCAACCTTAAAAACCAAAAACCTAACCTTAACCCTAAACCAAAAACCTAACCTTAACCCTAAACCAAAAACCTAACCTTAACCCTAAACCAAAAACCTAACCTTAACCCTAAACCAAAAACCTAACCTTAACCCTAAACCCTAAACCAAAAACCTAACCTTAACCCTAAACCAAAAACCTAACCTTAACCCTAAACCCTAAACCAAAAACCTAACCTTAACCCTACACCAAAAACCTAACCTTAACCCTAAACCAAAAACCTAACCTTAACCCTAAACCAAAAACCTAACCTTAACCCTAAACCCTACACCAAAAACCTAACCTTAACCCTAAACCAAAAACCTAACCTTAACCCTAAACCAAAAACCTAACCTTAACCCTAAACCAAAAACCTAACCTTAACCCTAAACCAAGAACCTAACCTTAACCCTAAACCTAAACTTAACCCTACACCAAAAACTTAACCTTAACCCTAAACCAAAAACCTAACCTTAACCCTAAACCAAAAACCTAACCTTAACCCTAAACCCTAAACCAAAAACCTAACCTTAACCCTAAACCAAAAACCTAACCTTAACCCTAAACCCTAAACCAAAAACCTAACCTTAACCCTAAACCCTAAACCAAAAACCTAACCTTAACCCTAAACCAAAAACCTAACCTTAACCCTAAACCTAACCTTAACCTTAACCTTAACCCTAAACCAAAAACCTAACCTTAACCCTAGCTCCTAAACCTAATTCTAACTTTAACCCTAAACCCCATATAAATAGCATTTGCTCTCGTGGGGACTAACACTCTGTAAACAGGAATGACAAGCTAAAGTTATCTAGATAGTCACAGAAATGTACGTTCAGCCTGTTCATTATTTCCGCCCGAGTTGACTTATCTTACGAAGTCAGCTTGGTTTAATATAGTTCCTTTCGTTTTTGACCTCGACATTGTTGCTGGATCGATACTTTCATAGTTAACATGCTGTCTCTGCTAGCTAGGTTATGTCATCTGGAGTTGAAATAGGGCCCCAACAGCCCTCACTAATGTACAGAGCCACAACAGCGCTCACTAATGTACAGGGTTCCCAACAGCCATAGTGTTGATCATTGACAGTGTAGAAGGGAGTCCTTGGAACTGAGCTGGATTTGTTTACGTTCTCTGCCCTCTAATGGTAGAACGTAGACATTGTAGATAAGCGACCACCTCCAGACCCATATATGGGTGTATCCCCGTTCCGTAGATTGATCATTATCTCAGGCCGGTTAGCTCAGTTGGTTAGAGCGTCGTGCTAATAACGCGAAGGTCGCGGGTTCGATACCCGTACTGGCCAGCAGGATTTATTTGTATTTTTACTATGAATGTCTACAGTGTCTTATAATTCTATTGATTGGGTTCTACCATATGCGTTTTAAATTAGTAGTATGAATTGTCGATTGTTATTGTGGAGTGACATTTTATTGTAGGAGTTTTTTTTTTAATTGTAGGAGTTTTCATTCGTCTTTTATCATCCAAGGAAGGAAGGAGGACAGGGACTTCATGGACTAAGAGACAGAGAGACAGAATGGTGAAGAAACAGATAGACGGGTCCATCAATCATTTGATTCATTCAATATTCACACACACACACACACACACACACACATAGTCTTGTACAGCTAACCTTGTGGGAACACACAATTCAATCCCATTCAAAATCCTATTTTCCATAACCACTAACCCTAACCTGTTCTCTTTTAACCTTACTTTAACCTTAACCCTAAATCAAAAACCTAACCTTAACCCTAACCAAAAACCTCACCTTAAACCTAAACCAAAAACCTCACCTTAACCCTACACCAAAAACCTAACCTTAACCCTAAACCAAAAACCTAACCTTAACCCTAAACCAAAAACCTAACCTTAACCCTAAACCAAAAACCTAACCTTAACCCTAAACCTAACCTTAACCCTACACCAAAAACCTAACCCTAAACCAAAAACCTAACCTTAACCCTAAACCAAAAACCTAACCTTAACCCTAAACCCTAAACCAAAAACCTAACCTTAACCCTAAACCAAAAACCTAACCTTAACCCTAAACCCTAAACCAAAAACCTAACCTTAACCCTAAACCAAAAACCTAACCTTAACCCTAAACCCTAAACCAAAAACCTAACCTTAACCCTAAACCAAAAACCTAACCTTAACCCTAAACCCTAAATCAAAAACCTAACCTTAACCCTAACCCAAAAACCTAACCTTAACCCTAAACCTAACCTTAACCCTACACCAATAACCTAACCTTAACCCTAAACCAAAAACCTAACCTTAACCCTAAACCAAAAACCTAACCTTAACCCTAAACCCTAAACCAAAAACCTAACCTTAACCCTAAACCAAAAACCTAACCTTAACCCTAAACCCTAAACCAAAAACCTAACCTTAACCCTAAACCAAAAACCTAACCTTAACCCTAAACCCTAAACCAAAAACCTAACCTTAACCCTAATCCAAAAACCTAACCTTAACCCTAACCCAAAAACCTAACCTTAACCCTAAGCCAAAAACCTAACCTTAACCCTAAGCCAAAAACCTAACCTTAACCCTAAACCCTACACCAAAAACCTAACCTTAACCCTAAACCCTAAACCAAAAACCTAACCTTAACCCTACACCAAAAACCTAACCTTAACCCTAAACCAAAAACCTAACCTTAACCCTAAACCAAAAACCTAACCTTAACCCTACACCAAAAACCTAACCTTAACCCTAAACCAAAAACCTAACCTTAACCCTAAACCAAAAACCTAACCTTAACCCTAAACCAAAAACCTAACCTTAACCCTAAACCAAAAACCTAACCTTAACCCTAAACCTAACCTTAACCCTACACCAAAAACCTAACCTTAACCCTACACCAAAAACCTAACCCTAAACCAAAAACCTAACCTTAACCCTAAACCAAAAACCTAACCTTAACCCTAAACCCTAAACCAAAAACCTAACCTTAACCCTAAACCAAAAACCTAACCTTAACCCTAAACCCTAAACCAAAAACCTAACCTTAACCCTAAACCAAAAACCTAACCTTAACCCTAAACCCTAAACCAAAAACCTAACCTTAACCCTAAACCAAAAACCTAAAACCCTAAATCCCTAACCTTAACCCTAAAAAAACCAAAACCCTAAACCTAACCTTAACCCTAACCAAAAACCTAACCTTAACCCTAAACCAAAAACCTAACCTTAACCCTAAACCAAAAACCTAACCTTAACCCTAAACCAAAAACCTAACCTTAACCCTAAACCCTAAACCAAAAACCTAACCTTAACCCTAAACCAAAAACCTAACCTTAACCCTAAACCCTAAACCAAAAACCTAACCTTAACCCTAAACCAAAAACCTAACCTTAACCCTAAACCCTAAACCAAAAACCTAACCTTAACCCTATCCAAAAACCTAACCTTAACCCTAACCCAAAAACCTAACCTTAACCCTAAGCCAAAAACCTAACCTTAACCCTAAGCCAAAAACCTAACCTTAACCCTAAACCCTACACCAAAAACCTAACCTTAACCCTAAACCCTAAACCAAAAACCTAACCTTAACCCTACACCAAAAACCAAAAAAAACCTAACCTTAACCCTAAACCAAAAACCTAACCTTAACCCTAAACCAAAAACCTAACCTTAACCCTAAACCAAAAACCTAACCTTAACCCTAAACCCTAAACCAAAAACCTAACCTTAACCCTAAACCAAAAACCTAACCTTAACCCTAAACCAAAAACCTAACCTTAACCCTAAACCTAACCTTAACCCTACACCAAAAACCTAACCTTAACCCTAAACCAAAAACCTAACCTTAACCCTAAACCAAAAACCTAACCTTAACCCTAAACCCTAAACCAAAAACCTAACCTTAACCCTAAACCAAAAACCTAACCTTAACCCTAAACCCTAAACCAAAAACCTAACCTTAACCCTAAACCTAACCTAAAAACCAAAAACCTAACCTTAACCCTAAACCAAAAACCTAACCTTAACCCTAAACCCTACACCAAAAACCTAAAACCCTAAACCAAAAACCTAACCTTAACCCTACACCAAAAACCTAACCTTAACCCTAAACCAAAAACCTAACCTTAACCCTAAACCAAAAACCTAACCTTAACCCTAAACCAAGAACCTAACCTTAACCCTAAACCTAAACTTAACCCTACACCAAAAACCTAACCTTAACCCTAAACCAAAAACCTAACCTTAACCCTAAACCAAAAACCTAACCTTAACCCTAAACCCTAAACCAAAAACCTAACCTTAACCCTAAACCAAAAACCTAACCTTAACCCTAAACCCTAAACCAAAAACCTAACCTTAACCCTAAACCCTAAACCAAAAACCTAACCTTAACCCTAAACCAAAAACCTAACCTTAACCCTAAACCTAACCTTAACCTTAACCTTAACCCTAAACCAAAAACCTAACCTTAACCCTAAACCTAACCCCAGCTCCTAAACCTAATTCTAACTTTAACCCTAAACCCCATATAAATAGCATTTGCTCTCGTGGGGACTAACACTCTGTAAACAGGAATGACAAGCTAAAGTTATCTAGATAGTCACAGAAATGTACGTTCAGCCTGTTCATTATTTCCGCCCGAGTTGACTTATCTTACGAAGTCAGCTTGGTTTAATATAGTTCCTTTCGTTTTTGACCTCGACATTGTTGCTGGATCGATACTTTCATAGTTAACATGCTGTCTCTGCTAGCTAGGTTATGTCATCTGGAGTTGAAATAGGGCCCCAACAGCCCTCACTAATGTACAGGGTTCCAACAGCCCTCACTAATGTACAGAGCCCCAACAGCCCTCACTAATGTACAGAGCCACAACAGCGCTCACTAATGTACAGGGTTCCCAACAGCCATAGTGTTGATCATTGACAGTGTAGAAGGGAGTCCTTGGAACTGAGCTGGATTTGTTTACTTTCTCTGCCCTCTAATGGTAGAACGTAGACATTGTAGATAAGCGACCACCTCCAGACCCATATATGGGTGTATCCCCGTTCCGTAGATTGATCATTATCTCAGGCCGGTTAGCTCAGTTGGTTAGAGCGTCGTGCTAATAACGTGAAGGTCGCAGGTTCGATACCCGTACTGGCCAGCAGGATTTATTTGTATTTTTACTATGAATGTCTACAGTGTCTTATAACTCTATTGATTGGGTTCTACCATATGCGTTTTAAATTAGTAGTATGAATTGTCGATTGTTATTGTGGAGTGACATTTTATTGTAGGAGTTTTTTTTTTAATTGTAGGAGTTTTCATTCGTCTTTTACCATCCAAGGAAGGAAGGAGGACAGGGACTTCATGGACTAAGAGACAGAGAGACAGAATGGTGAAGAAACAGATAGACGGGTCCATCAATCATTTGATTCATTCAATATTCACACACACACACACACACACACACACACACACACACATAGTCTTGTACAGCTAACCTTGTGGGAACACACAATTCAATCCCATTCAAAATCCTATTTTCCATAACCACTAACCCTAACCTGTTCTCTTTTAACCTTACTTTAACCTTAACCCTAAATCAAAAACCTAACCTTAACCCTAAACCAAAAACCTAACCTTAACCCTAACCAAAAACCTCACCTTAAACCTAAACCAAAAACCTCACCTTAACCCTACACCAAAAACCTAACCTTAACCCTAAACCAAAAACCTAACCTTAACCCTAAACCAAAAACCTAACCTTAACCCTAAACCAAAAACCTAACCTTAACCCTAAACCAAAAACCTAACCTTAACCCTAAACCTAACCTTAACCCTACACCAAAAACCTAACCCCCTAAACCAAAAACCTAACCTTAACCCTAAACCCTAAACCAAAAACCTAACCTTAACCCTAAACCAAAAACCTAAAACCCTAAACCAAAAACCTAACCTTAACCCTAAACCAAAAACCTAACCTTAACCCTAAACCCTAACCAAAAACCAAAACCCTAAACCAAAAACCTAACCTTAACCCTAAACCAAAAACCTCCTTAACCCTAAACCAAAAACCTAACCTTAACCCTAAACCAAAAAACCTTAACCCTAAACCTAAACTTAACCCTACACCAAAAACCTAACCTTAACCCTAAACCAAAAACCTAACCTTAACCCTAAACCAAAAACCTAACCTTAACCCTAAACCCTAAACCAAAAACCTAACCTTAACCCTAAACCAAAAACCTAACCTTAACCCTAAACCAAAAACCTAACCTTAACCCTAAACCAAAAACCTAACCTTAACCCTAAACCTAACCTTAACCTTAACCCTAAACCAAAAACCTAACCTTAACCCTAAACCCAACCCTAGCTCCTAAACCTAATTCTAACTTTAACCCTAAACCCCATATAAATAGCATTTGCTCTCGTGGGGACTAACACTCTGTAAACAGGAATGACAAGCTAAAGTTATCTAGATAGTCACAGAAATGTACGTTCAGCCTGTTCATTATTTCCGCCCGAGTTGACTTATCTTACAAAGTCAGCTTGGTTTAATATAGTTCCTTTCGTTTTTGACCTCGACATTGTTGCTGGATCGATACTTTCATAGTTAACATGCTGTCTCTGCTAGCTAGGTTATGTCATCTGGAGTTGAAATAGGGCCCCAACAGCCCTCACTAATGTACAGGGTTCCAACAGCCCTCACTAATGTACAGAGCCCCAACAGCCCTCACTAATGTACAGGGCCCCAACAGCCCTCACTAATGTACAGAGCCACAACAGCGCTCACTAATGTACAGGGTTCCCAACAGCCATAGTGTTGATCATTGACAGTGTAGAAGGGAGTCCTTGGAACTGAGCTGGATTTGTTTACGTTCTCTGCCCTCTAATGGTAGAACGTAGACATTGTAGATAAGCGACCACCTCCAGACCCATATATGGGTGTATCCCCGTTCCGTAGATTGATCATTATCTCAGGCCGGTTAGCTCAGTTGGTTAGAGCGTCGTGCTAATAACGCGAAGGTCGCGGGTTCGATACCCGTACTGGCCAGCAGGATTTATTTGTATTTTTACTATGAATGTCTACAGTGTCTTATAACTCTATTGATTGGGTTCTACCATATGCGTTTTAAATTAGTAGTATGAATTGTCGATTGTTATTGTGGAGTGACATTTTATTGTAGGAGTTTTTTTTTTAATTGTAGGAGTTTTCATTCGTCTTTTATCATCCAAGGAAGGAAGGAGGACAGGGACTTCATGGACTAAGAGACAGAGAGACAGAATGGTGAAGAAACAGATAGACGGGTCCATCAATCATTTGATTCATTCAATATTCACACACACACACACACACACACACACACATAGTCTTGTACAGCTAACCTTGTGGGAACACACAATTCAATCCCATTCAAAATCCTATTTTCCATAACCACTAACCCTAACCTGTTCTCTTTTAACCTTACTTTAACCTTAACGCTAAATCAAAAACCTAACCTTAACCCTAACCCAAAAACCTAACCTTAACCCTAAGACAAAAACCTAACCTTAACCCTAAGCCAAAAACCTAACCTTAACCCTAAACCCTACACCAAAAACCTAACCTTAACCCTAAACCCTAAACCAAAAACCTAACCTTAACCCTACACCAAAAACCTAACCTTAACCCTAAACCAAAAACCTAACCTTAACCCTAAACCAAAAACCTAACCTTAACCCTACACCAAAAACCTAACCTTAACCCTAAACCAAAAACCTAACCTTAACCCTAAACCAAAAACCTAACCTTAACCCTAAACCAAAAACCTAACCTTAACCCTAAACCCTAAATCAAAAACCTAACCTTAACCCTAAACCAAAAACCTAACCTTAACCCTAAACCCTAAACCAAAAACCTAACCTTAACCCTAACCAAAAACCTCACCTTAACCCTACACCAAAAACCTAACCTTAACCCTAAACCAAAAACCTAACCTTAACCCTAAACCAAAAATCTAACCTTAACCCTAAACCAAAAACCTAACCTTAACCCTAAACCAAGAACCTAACCTTAACCCTAAACCTAAACTTAACCCTACACCAAAAACCTAACCTTAACCCTAAACCAAAAACCTAACCTTAACCCTAAACCAAAAACCTAACCTTAACCCTAAACCCTAAACCAAAAACCTAACCTTAACCCTAAACCAAAAACCTAACCTTAACCCTAAACCCTAAACCAAAAACCTAACCTTAACCCTAAACCAAAAACCTAACCTTAACCCTAAACCAAAAACCTAACCTTAACCCTAAACCTAACCTTAACCTTAACCTTAACCCTAAACCAAAAACCTAACCTTAACCCTAAACCTAACCCTAGCTCCTAAACCTAATTCTAACTTTAACCCTAAACCACATATAAATAGCATTTGCTCTCGTGGGGACTAACAGTCTGTAAACAGGAATGACAAGCTAAAGTTATCTAGATAGTCACAGAAATGTACGTTCAGCCTGTTCATTATTTCCGCCCGAGTTGACTTATCTTACGAAGTCAGCTTGGTTTAATATAGTTCCTTTCGTTTTTGACCTCGACATTGTTGCTGGATCGATACTTTCATAGTTAACATGCTGTCTCTGCTAGCTAGGTTATGTCATCTGGAGTTGAAATAGGGCCCCAACAGCCCTCACTAATGTACAGGGTTCCAACAGCCCTCACTAATGTACAGAGCCCCAACAGCCCTCACTAATGTACAGGGCCCCAACAGCCCTCACTAATGTACAGAGCCACAACAGCGCTCACTAATGTACAGGGTTCCCAACAGCCATAGTGTTGATCATTGACAGTGTAGAAGGGAGTCCTTGGAACTGAGCTGGATTTGTTTACGTTCTCTGCCCTCTAATGGTAGAACGTAGACATTGTAGATAAGCGACCACCTCCAGACCCATATATGGGTGTATCCCCGTTCCGTAGATTGATCATTATCTCAGGCCGGTTAGCTCAGTTGGTTAGAGCGTCGTGCTAATAACGCGAAGGTCGCGGGTTCGATACCCGTACTGGCCAGCAGGATTTATTTGTATTTTTACTATGAATGTCTACAGTGTCTTATAACTCTATTGATTGGGTTCTACCATATGCGTTTTAAATTAGTAGTATGAATTGTCGATTGTTATTGTGGAGTGACATTTTATTGTAGGAGTTTTTTTTTTAATTGTAGGAGTTTTCATTCGTCTTTTATCATCCAAGGAAGGAAGGAGGACAGGGACTTCATGGACTAAGAGACAGAGAGACAGAATGGTGAAGAAACAGATAGACGGGTCCATCAATCATTTGATTCATTCAATATTCACACACACACACACACACACACACACACACACATAGTCTTGTACAGCTAACCTTGTGGGAACACACAATTCAATCCCATTCAAAATCCTATTTTCCATAACCACTAACCCTAACCTGTTCTCTTTTAACCTTACTTTAACCTTAACCCTAAATCAAAAACCTAACCTTAACCCTAACCAAAAACCTCACCTTAAACCTAAACCAAAAACCTCACCTTAACCCTACACCAAAAACCTAGCCTTAACCCTAAACCAAAAACCTAACCTTAACCCTAAACCAAAAACCTAACCTTAACCCTAAACCAAAAACCTAACCTTAACCCTAAACCAAAAACCTAACCTTAACCCTAAACCTAACCTTAACCCTACACCAAAAACCTAACCCTAAACCAAAAACCTAACCTTAACCCTAAACCAAAAACCTAACCTTAACCCTAAACCCTAAACCAAAAACCTAACCTTAACCCTGAACCAAAAACCTAACCTTAACCCTAAACCCTAAACCAAAAACCTAACCTTAACCCTAACCAAAAACCTCACCTTAAACCTAAACCAAAAACCTCACCTTAACCCTACACCAAAAACCTAACCTTAACCCTAAACCAAAAACCTAACCTTAACCCTAAACCAAAAACCTAACCTTAACCCTAAACCAAAAACCTAACCTTAACCCTAAACCTAACCTTAACCTTAACCTTAACCCTAAACCAAAAACCTAACCTTAACCCTAAACCTAACCCTAGCTCCTAAACCTAATTCTAACTTTAACCCTAAACCACATATAAATAGCATTTGCTCTCGTGGGGACTAACAGTCTGTAAACAGGAATGACAAGCTAAAGTTATCTAGATAGTCACAGAAATGTACGTTCAGCCTGTTCATTATTTCCGCCCGAGTTGACTTATCTTACGAAGTCAGCTTGGTTTAATATAGTTCCTTTCGTTTTTGACCTCGACATTGTTGCTGGATCGATACTTTCATAGTTAACATGCTGTCTCTGCTAGCTAGGTTATGTCATCTGGAGTTGAAATAGGGCCCCAACAGCCCTCACTAATGTACAGGGTTCCAACAGCCCTCACTAATGTACAGAGCCCCAACAGCCCTCACTAATGTACAGGGCCCCAACAGCCCTCACTAATGTACAGAGCCACAACAGCGCTCACTAATGTACAGGGTTCCCAACAGCCATAGTGTTGATCATTGACAGTGTAGAAGGGAGTCCTTGGAACTGAGCTGGATTTGTTTACGTTCTCTGCCCTCTAATGGTAGAACGTAGACATTGTAGATAAGCGACCACCTCCAGACCCATATATGGGTGTATCCCCGTTCCGTAGATTGATCATTATCTCAGGCCGGTTAGCTCAGTTGGTTAGAGCGTCGTGCTAATAACGCGAAGGTCGCGGGTTCGATACCCGTACTGGCCAGCAGGATTTATTTGTATTTTTACTATGAATGTCTACAGTGTCTTATAACTCTATTGATTGGGTTCTACCATATGCGTTTTAAATTAGTAGTATGAATTGTCGATTGTTATTGTGGAGTGACATTTTATTGTAGGAGTTTTTTTTTTAATTGTAGGAGTTTTCATTCGTCTTTTATCATCCAAGGAAGGAAGGAGGACAGGGACTTCATGGACTAAGAGACAGAGAGACAGAATGGTGAAGAAACAGATAGACGGGTCCATCAATCATTTGATTCATTCAATATTCACACACACACACACACACACACACACACATAGTCTTGTACAGCTAACCTTGTGGGAACACACAATTCAATCCCATTCAAAATCCTATTTTCCATAACCACTAACCCTAACCTGTTCTCTTTTAACCTTACTTTAACCTTAACGCTAAATCAAAAACCTAACCTTAACCCTAACCCAAAAACCTAACCTTAACCCTAAGACAAAAACCTAACCTTAACCCTAAGCCAAAAACCTAACCTTAACCCTAAACCCTACACCAAAAACCTAACCTTAACCCTAAACCCTAAACCAAAAACCTAACCTTAACCCTACACCAAAAACCTAACCTTAACCCTAAACCAAAAACCTAACCTTAACCCTAAACCAAAAACCTAACCTTAACCCTACACCAAAAACCTAACCTTAACCCTAAACCAAAAACCTAACCTTAACCCTAAACCAAAAACCTAACCTTAACCCTAAACCAAAAACCTAACCTTAACCCTAAACCCTAAATCAAAAACCTAACCTTAACCCTAAACCAAAAACCTAACCTTAACCCTAAACCCTAAACCAAAAACCTAACCTTAACCCTAACCAAAAACCTCACCTTAACCCTACACCAAAAACCTAACCTTAACCCTAAACCAAAAACCTAACCTTAACCCTAAACCAAAAATCTAACCTTAACCCTAAACCAAAAACCTAACCTTAACCCTAAACCAAGAACCTAACCTTAACCCTAAACCTAAACTTAACCCTACACCAAAAACCTAACCTTAACCCTAAACCAAAAACCTAACCTTAACCCTAAACCAAAAACCTAACCTTAACCCTAAACCCTAAACCAAAAACCTAACCTTAACCCTAAACCAAAAACCTAACCTTAACCCTAAACCCTAAACCAAAAACCTAACCTTAACCCTAAACCAAAAACCTAACCTTAACCCTAAACCAAAAACCTAACCTTAACCCTAAACCTAACCTTAACCTTAACCTTAACCCTAAACCAAAAACCTAACCTTAACCCTAAACCTAACCCTAGCTCCTAAACCTAATTCTAACTTTAACCCTAAACCACATATAAATAGCATTTGCTCTCGTGGGGACTAACAGTCTGTAAACAGGAATGACAAGCTAAAGTTATCTAGATAGTCACAGAAATGTACGTTCAGCCTGTTCATTATTTCCGCCCGAGTTGACTTATCTTACGAAGTCAGCTTGGTTTAATATAGTTCCTTTCGTTTTTGACCTCGACATTGTTGCTGGATCGATACTTTCATAGTTAACATGCTGTCTCTGCTAGCTAGGTTATGTCATCTGGAGTTGAAATAGGGCCCCAACAGCCCTCACTAATGTACAGGGTTCCAACAGCCCTCACTAATGTACAGAGCCCCAACAGCCCTCACTAATGTACAGGGCCCCAACAGCCCTCACTAATGTACAGAGCCACAACAGCGCTCACTAATGTACAGGGTTCCCAACAGCCATAGTGTTGATCATTGACAGTGTAGAAGGGAGTCCTTGGAACTGAGCTGGATTTGTTTACGTTCTCTGCCCTCTAATGGTAGAACGTAGACATTGTAGATAAGCGACCACCTCCAGACCCATATATGGGTGTATCCCCGTTCCGTAGATTGATCATTATCTCAGGCCGGTTAGCTCAGTTGGTTAGAGCGTCGTGCTAATAACGCGAAGGTCGCGGGTTCGATACCCGTACTGGCCAGCAGGATTTATTTGTATTTTTACTATGAATGTCTACAGTGTCTTATAACTCTATTGATTGGGTTCTACCATATGCGTTTTAAATTAGTAGTATGAATTGTCGATTGTTATTGTGGAGTGACATTTTATTGTAGGAGTTTTTTTTTTAATTGTAGGAGTTTTCATTCGTCTTTTATCATCCAAGGAAGGAAGGAGGACAGGGACTTCATGGACTAAGAGACAGAGAGACAGAATGGTGAAGAAACAGATAGACGGGTCCATCAATCATTTGATTCATTCAATATTCACACACACACACACACACACACACACACATAGTCTTGTACAGCTAACCTTGTGGGAACACACAATTCAATCCCATTCAAAATCCTATTTTCCATAACCACTAACCCTAACCTGTTCTCTTTTAACCTTACTTTAACCTTAACCCTAAATCAAAAACCTAACCTTAACCCTAACCAAAAACCTCACCTTAAACCTAAACCAAAAACCTCACCTTAACCCTACACCAAAAACCTAGCCTTAACCCTAAACCAAAAACCTAACCTTAACCCTAAACCAAAAACCTAACCTTAACCCTAAACCAAAAACCTAACCTTAACCCTAAACCAAAAACCTAACCTTAACCCTAAACCTAACCTTAACCCTACACCAAAAACCTAACCCTAAACCAAAAACCTAACCTTAACCCTAAACCAAAAACCTAACCTTAACCCTAAACCCTAAACCAAAAACCTAACCTTAACCCTGAACCAAAAACCTAACCTTAACCCTAAACCCTAAACCAAAAACCTAACCTTAACCCTAACCAAAAACCTCACCTTAAACCTAAACCAAAAACCTCACCTTAACCCTACACCAAAAACCTAACCTTAACCCTAAACCAAAAACCTAACCTTAACCCTAAACCAAAAACCTAACCTTAACCCTAAACCAAAAACCTAACCTTAACCCTAAACCAAAAACCTAACCTTAACCCTAAACCAAAAACCTAACCTTAACCCTAAACCTAACCTTAACCCTACACCAAAAACCTAACCCTAAACCAAAAACCTAACCTTAACCCTAAACCAAAAACCTAACCTTAACCCTAAACCCTAAACCAAAAACCTAATCTTAACCCTAAACCAAAAACCTAACCTTAACCCTAAACCCTAAACCAAAAACCTAACCTTAACCCTAAACCAAAAACCTAACCTTAACCCTAAACCAAAAACCTAACCTTAACCCTAAACCAAAAACCTAACCTTAACCCTAAGCCAAAAACCTAACCTTAACCCTAAACCCTATACCAAAAACCTAACCTTAACCCTAAACCATAAACCAAAAACCTAACCTTAACCCTACACCAAAAACCTAACCTTAACCCTAAACCAAAAACCTAACCTTAACCCTAAACCAAAAACCTAACCTTAACCCTACACCAAAAACCTAACCTTAACCCTAAACCAAAAACCTAACCTTAACCCTAAACCAAAAACCTAACCTTAACCCTAAACCAAAAACCTAACCTTAACCCTAAACCAAAAACCTAACCTTAACCCTAAACCTAACCTTAACCCTACACCAAAAACCTAACCTTAACCCTAAACCAAAAACCTAACCTTAACCCTAAACCAAAAACCTAACCTTAACCCTAAACCCTAAACCAAAAACCTAACCTTAACCCTAAACCAAAAACCTAACCTTAACCCTAAACCCTAAACCAAAAACCTAACCTTAACCCTAACCCTAAACCTAACCTTAACCCTACACCAAAAACCTAACCTTAACCCTAAACCAAAAACCTAACCTTAACCCTAAACCAAAAACCTAACCTTAACCCTACACCAAAAACCTAACCTTAACCCTAAACCAAAAACCTAACCTTAACCCTAAACCAAAAACCTAACCTTAACCCTAAACCAAAAACCTAACCTTAACCCTAAACCAAAAACCTAATCTTAACCCTAAACCTAACCTTAACCCTACACCAAAAACCTAACCCTAAACCAAAAACCTAACCTTAACCCTAAACCAAAAACCTAACCTTAACCCTAAACCCTAAACCAAAAACCTAACCTTAACCCTAAACCAAAAACCTAACCTTAACCCTAAACCCTAAACCAAAAACCTAACCTTAACCCTAACCAAAAACCTCACCTTAAACCTAAACCAAAAACCTCACCTTAACCCTACACCAAAAACCTAACCTTAACCCTAAACCAAAAACCTAACCTTAACCCTAAACCAAAAACCTAACCTTAACCCTAAACCAAAAACCTAACCTTAACCCTAAACCAAAAACCTAACCTTAACCCTAAACCTAACCTTAACCCTACACCAAAAACCTAACCCTAAACCAAAAACCTAACCTTAACCCTAAACCAAAAACCTAACCTTAACCCTTAACCCTAAACCAAAAACCTAACCTTAACCCTAAACCAAAAACCTAACCTTAACCCTAAACCCTAAACCAAAAACCTAACCTTAACCCTAAACCAAAAACCTAACCTTAACCCTAAACCAAAAACCTAACCTTAACCCAAAACCCTGAACCAAAGACCTAACCTTAACCCTAAACCAAAAACCTAACCTTAACCCTAAACCCTAAACCAAAAACCTAACCTTAACCCTAACCAAAAACCTCACCTTAAACCTAAACCAAAAACCTCACCTTAACCCTACACCAAAAACCTAACCCTAAACCAAAAACCTAACCTTAACCCTAAACCAAAAACCTAACCTTAACCCTAAACCCTAAACCAAAAACCTAACCTTAACCCTAAACCAAAAACCTAACCTTAACCCTAAACCCTAAACCAAAAACCTAACCTTAACCCTAACCAAAAACCTCACCTTAAACCTAAACCAAAAACCTCACCTTAACCCTACACCAAAAACGTAACCTTAACCCTAAACCAAAAACCTAACCTTAACCCTAAACCAAAAACCTAACCTTAACCCTAAACCAAAAACCTAACCTTAACCCTAAACCAAAAACCTAACCTTAACCCTAAACCTAACCTTAACCCTACACCAAAAACCTAACCCTAAACCAAAAACCTAACCTTAACCCTAAACCAAAAACCTAACCTTAACCCTAAACCCTAAACCAAAAACCTAACCTTAACCCTAAACCAAAAACCTAACCTTAACCCTAAACCCTAAACCAAAAACCTAACCTTAACCCTAAACCAAAAACCTAACCTTAACCCTAAACCAAAAACCTAACCTTAACCCAAAACCCTGAACCAAAGACCTAACCTTAACCCTAAACCAAAAACCTAACCTTAACCCTAAACCCTAAACCAAAAACCTAACCTTAACCCTAACCAAAAACCTCACCTTAAACCTAAACCAAAAACCTCACCTTAACCCTACACCAAAAACCTAACCTTAACCCTAAACCAAAAACCTAACCTTAACCCTAAACCAAAAACCTAACCTTAACCCTAAACCAAAAACCTAACCTTAACCCTAAACCAAAAACCTAACCTTAACCCTAAACCAAAAACCTAACCTTAACCCTAAACCAAAAACCTAACCTTAACCCTAAACCAAAAACCTAACCTTAACCCTAAACCAAAAACCTAACCTTAACCCTAAACCAAAAACCTAACCTTAACCCTAAACCAAAAACCTAACCTTAACCCTAAACCAAAAACCTAACCTTAACCCTAAACCTAACCTTAACCCTACACCAAAAACCTAACCTTAACCCTAAACCAAAAACCTAACCTTAACCCTACACCAAAAACCTAACCTTAACCCAAAACCCTGAACCAAACACCTAACCTTAACCCTAAACCAAAAACCTAACCTTAACCCTAAACCCTAAACCAAAAACCTAACCTTAACCCTAACCAAAAACCTCACCTTAAACCTAAACCAAAAACCTCACCTTAACCCTACACCAAAAACCTAACCTTAACCCTAAACCAAAAACCTAACCTTAACCCAAACCAAAAACCTAACCTTAACCCTAAACCAAAAACCTAACCTTAACCCTAAACCAAAAACCTAACCTTAACCCTAAACCAAAAACCTAACCTTAACCCTAAACCAAAAACCTAACCTTAACCCTACACCAAAAACCTAACCCTAAACCACAAACCTAACCTTAACCCTAAACCAAAAACCTAACCTTAACCCTAAACGCTAAACCAAAAACCTAACCTTAACCCTAAACCAAAAACCTAACCTTAACCCTAAACCCTAAACCAAAAACCTAACCTTAACCCTAAACCAAAAACCTAACCTTAACCCTAAACCAAAAACCTAACCTTAACCCTAAACCAAAAACCTAACCTTAACCCTAAACCCTAAACCAAAAACCTAACCTTAACCCTAAACCAAAAACCTAACCTTAACCCTAAACCTAACCCTAGCTCCTAAACCTAATTCTAACTTTAACCCTAAACCACATATAAATAGCATTTGCTCTCGTGGGGACTAACACTCTGTAAACAGGAATGACAAGCTAAAGTTATCTAGATAGTCACAGAAATGTACGTTCAGCCTGTTCATTATTTCCGCCCGAGTTGACTTATCTTACGAAGTCAGCTTGGTTTAATATAGTTCCTTCCGTTTTTGACCTCGACATTGTTGCTGGATCGATACTTTCATAGTTAACATGCTGTCTCTGCTAGCTAGGTTATGTCATCTGGAGTTGAAATAGGGCCCCAACAGCCCTCACTAATGTACAGGGTTCCAACAGCCCTCACTAATGTACAGAGCCCCAACAGCCCTCACTAATGTAAGGGAATACCCCCCTGAATTGTACAAAAATGAATTTCAAGATATTGGCATTGGACAAACCATGTACACGATGTCCAATACCACCCAAAGCGGCGTTGATTCGTGCAAAGTATATGGCAAATGCCATATGGCAATTGCCAATTGTAACACCTCAAAAATCCAACAGGGGGCGAGTGCGCTCCACCTGGGTTTTTCATATTGGAAATGCAACCCAAGTCAACATCCAAAAGAAAAATTTTGAAAAAATGATATTTTTTTAAAAAACTTTTTACCCCTTAAAAAAGTGCTTTCTGGGCCTTTTTTCGAAATTCTTTGCTTTTTTTGTCAATTACACATGTGTAAGAACTGTATGAATATACTTTTGTCCAATTTTGATATCAAATTTTTTTTTTTTTAATTACATGCGCATAAGGCATATGTTTTGTCCATTTGCAATATGATTTCATAGGAAGTCAAAAGTCAAAAGTCGAAAATGTCAAAATTTGGTAAAAAACTTCACACATCCTTAAAAAAGTGCTTTCTGGACCGTTTTTCAAAATTCTTTCAATTTTTATGTCAATTACACATGTATAAGAACTTTATCAACATACTTTAGTCATACTTTATTATCATTTTTTTTTATTTTTTACTAGTGCATAAGGCATGTGTTTTCTCCATTTGGAATATGATTTCATAGGAAGTCAAAAGTCAAAAGTCAAAAATGTCAAAATTTGGTAAAAAACTTCACACATCCTTAAAAAAGTGCTTTCTGGACCGTTTTTCAAAATTCTTTCGAATTTTGTGTCAATTACACACGTATAAGAACTGTATCAACATACTTTATTCGTATTTTATTATCATAATTTTTTTTTTTTTTTTACTTGTGCATAAGGCATATGTTTTGTCCATTTGCAATATGATTTAATAGGATGTCAAAAGTCGAAAATTTGATTTTTTTTTTAAACTTTAAAAACTAAATAAAGTGCTTTCTGGACCGTTTTTCGAAATTGTTTCGATTTTAAGACAATTAATCATGTGTAAGAAGTGTATGAATATACTTTTGTAAAATGTTATTATCATAATTTTATTTTTTTTACTTGTGCATAAGGAATATGTTTTGTCCATTTGCAATATGATGTCATAGGAAGTCAAAAGTCAAAGTCAAAAGTAACGATTTTCCTCCGTGCAACTGGTGATCTGAAATGTGCAACTGGTGATCTGAAATGTGCAACTGGTGATCTGAAATGTGCAACTGGTAACCCCAAAAAAAATAATTAGATTCTATGTTTCCTTACTTTTTCAAAGTCACTGTGCATTTGCAATATGTTTTAATGGGCAGGTACCATCACAAATTTGTCATGCTATAAAAATCCTGCAGGAATGTGAAATTGACTGGCCCGATGAACTCGGGATGGCTTTGCAGTGATTCTGGGTCATCTCAATCGCTCGTTTGGGTTGATTTCAGAATGTCGCTTTTGGTGATGTTTTTTCACTATAGAATCATATTGCAAATGCACGTGCAACTGGTCACCCAAAAAAAAAATTTTTTGATTTTTTTTGTTTATGTTTCCTTACTTTTTCAAAGTCACTGTGCATTTGCAATATGTTTTTTCACTATAGAATCATATTGCAAATGCACGTGCAACTGGTCACCCCCCCAAAAAAATTTTAGATTTTTTTTGTTTATTTTTCCTTACTTTTTCAAAGTCACTGTGCATTTGCAATATGTTTTTTCACTATAGAATCATATTGCAAATGCACGTGCAACTGGTCATCCCCCCAAAAAATTTTTAGATTTTTTTTGTTTATTTTTCCTTACTTTTTCAAAGTCACTGTGCATTTGCAATATGTTTTTTCACTATAGAATCATATTGCAAATGCACATGCAACTGGTCATCCCCCCAAAAAAATGTTAGATTTTTTTTGTTTATGTTTCCTTACTTTTTCAAAGTCACTGTGCATTTGCAATATGTTTTTTCACTATAGAATCATATTGCAAATGCACGTGCAACTGGTCATCCCCCCAAAACATTTTTAGATTTTTTTTGTTTATTTTTCCTTACTTTTTCAAAGTCACTGTGCATTTGCAATATGTTTTTTCACTATAGAATCATATTGCAAATGCACATGCAACTGGTCACCCAAAAATAAAAAAATGTTGTTTATGTTTCCTTACTTTTTCAAAGTCACTGTGCATTTGCAATATGTTTTTTCACTATAGAATCATATTGCAAATGCACATGCAACTGGTCATCCCCCCCAAAAAAATTTAGATTTTTTTTGTTTATTTTTCCTTACTTTTTCAAAGTCACTGTGCATTTGCAATATGTTTTTTCACTATAGAATCATATTGCAAATGCACATGCAACTGGTCATCCCCCCCAAAAAAATTTAGATTTTTTTTGTTTATGTTTCCTTACTTTTTCAAAGTCACTGTGCATTTGCAATATGTTTTTTCACTATAGAATCATATTGCAAATGCACGTGCAACTGGTCACCCCAAAAAAAAAAAGTTTGATTTTTTTTGTTTATGTTTCCTTACTTTTTCAAAGTCACTGTGCATTTGCAATATGTTTTAATGGGCAGGTACCATCACGAATTTGTCATGCTATAAAAATCCTGCAGGAATGTGAAATTGACTGGCCCGATGAACTCGGGATGGCTTTGCAGTGATTCTGGGTCATCTCAATTGCTCGTTTGGGTTGATTTCAGAATGTCGCATTTGGTGATGTTTTTTCACTATAGAATCATATTGCAAATGCACGTGCAACTGGTCACCCCCAAAAAAAAAAAAAGGATTTTTTTTGTTTATGTTTCCTTACTTTTTCAAAGTCACTGTGCATTTGCAATATGTTTCAATGGGCCGGCACCATCACGAATTGGTCATGCTATAAAAATCCTGCAGGAATGTGAAATTGACTGGCCCGATGAACTCGGGATGGCTTTGCAGTGATTCTGGTTCATCTCAATCGCTCGTTAGGGTTGATTTCAGAATGTCGCTTTTGGTGATGGTACCTCACTGTTTAAACATATTGCAAATGTACAAGAGTCAAGTGGACAAGAGTCCATCAGTCAATTAGATATCATTCTGACACCAAACTGATACAAACTGACACCAAACCCACTTTTTCCAACTCGTTTAGTAGCCAACTATTACATACTTCAGAGCTGGCCCAAAATTCACAACGCCTTCGGTTCAAACCATAAAAAAACCATAAAACACGTAGTTACGTTCTAGCTGCGGGTCCATTTCTTATGTTATGTGTTGGCCTAGCTGAGGCGACCCCGAATCCCAAGTTTCGGCTCGATAGGTCATTTGGTGTCCGAGAAAAACCCTAATTGGTGATGGAAATCCACTATTTTCCATGACTTGCTACGGGGTCCTTGAACGAGCTATCGGACAGAAACGTCGGGGTCCGTCTCTATGGGCCGAGCCGGTTTCAATGCACCTAGCCTTGCGTCTCTGAGACTTTTCTAAACGTCGTCATTTTCGTGATGGTCAAAATGAATTGAAGGTATTGCAAATGTACGAGGCTGTTTCTCGGTCCGAGAACCTTCTAGAGCCACGTAACTCACCACGCACCATCGACCGGAGGTCTAGAACAGGTTTCTAAAGTTTCGGAACTCTAGGTCTGACGGTTCTTTTTTAGCTCGAACAAAGCTAACTATTGCAGCCACTGTCTGTCTCTACGCACCCCAATACGTCCCTCCATTCAAGTTGTGTTTTAGTGTGATTTTTTTTTCCTTTGAATTTTTTGGGGAAAAATGACTGATTTACAGTTCATGGGGGTTGCCTAATCACACATATGAAGTTTTGGACAGATCTGACTTTTTTTAACCCTTCGAAACAGCCCCTGAGACACCAATTATGGCACTTCCGGTTGGCACAGGAAGCTACAAATCAACACATATCCTCATTGGGGTATGCTGTTACAGAATCCTGAGTTTTAAGTCCTTACGTTAAGAATTGACTGATTTACACAGGGTTGAATGCACTATGTCTGTCAAACTGCAGGCAGGGTATGGGTAAACACTTTTAGGGGCATTTTAACCACTTCCGGTTGGTCCAGGAAGCTCAGAATCAACACAGGTAGACCTCATAGTGGCCTGATGGACTGGTACCGAAGACAGGTTCATACGGCATTCATAACCCATATAGACTTCAGGTTGAAATTAGGGGTGCAGGCAATGTATTCCTATGGGGAGAGATGACACTGTAATCTGTGAGATCAAAAAACACTGTTTTACTGTTAAGGGTTAATGCCACATGGTCAAGGTTAGGCTTGCACGGATCGGGAGGACCTTAGGAACATTCATGTGGTGGAATTTTTCTTCTCACCTAAACGGTTCTCTCACTGTCACTCAAAAGCAAATGACATTGTGGGGCAGGCTTCATTTTGGGCCTACTTTTCTAATGGTCGTTGCGCTTAGACCGAGCGAGCTACGGTCAAGCGGGATAGCTCGTTGAACTCAGCACAGTCTGGAGACTATGGTGATGCCATTTTTTGTGTTGATTTCAGAATGCCATTTTGGTGATGGTCCCTCTCCGTTTAAACATATTGCAAATGCACAAAAGTCAACTAGCAAGTCAGTGTCCATCAATCAATTAGATGTCATTATGACACCAAATGGATATCAATTGACACCAAACCCACTTTTTCCTACTCATTTAGAAGCCAACTATCACATATGTCAGAGCAGGCCCATAATTCACAGCGCCTTCGGTTTAAAACATAATAAAAAGGTAAAACACATAGTTACGTTCTAGCTGCGGGTCCAGTTCGGACATTATGTGAAGGCCTATGTGAGGCGACCCCGAATCCCGAGTTTCGGCTCGATAGGTCATTTGGTGTCCGAGAAAAACCCTAATTGGTGCTGAAAATCCACTTTTTTCCATGCCTTGCTACGGGGTCCTTGAACGAGCTATCGGACAGACACGTCGGGGTCCGTCTCTATGGGCCGAGCCGGTTTCAATGCACCTAGCCTTGCGTCTCTGAGACTTTTCTAAACGTCGTCATTTTCGTAATGGTCAAAATGAATTGAAGGTATTGCAAATGTACGAGGCTGTTTCTCGGTCCGAGAACCGTCTAGAGCCACGTAACTCACCACGCACCATCAACCGGAGGTCTAGAACAGGTTTCTAAAGTTTCGGAACTCTAGGTCTGACGGTTCTTTTTTAGCTCCAACAAAGCTAACTATTGCAGCCACTGTCTGTCTCTACGCACCCCAATACGTCCCTCCATCCAAGGTGTGTTTTAGTGTGATTTTTTTTTCCTTCGATTTTTTTTGGGAAAAATGACTGATTTACAGTTCATGGGGGTTGCCTAATCACACATATGAAGTTTTGGAAAGATCAGACTTTTTTAACCCCTCGAAACAGCCCCTGAGACACCAGTTATGGCACTTCCGGTTGGCACAGGAAGCTATAAATCAACACATATCCCCATTGGGGTATGCTGTTACAGAATCCTGAGTTTTAAGTCCTTACGTTAAGAACTGACTGATTTACACAGGGTTGAATGCACTATGTCTGTCAAACTGCAGGCAGGGTATGGGTAAACACTTTTAGGGGCATTTTAACCACTTCCGGTTGGTCCAGGAAGCTCAGAATCAACACAGGTAGACCTCATAGTGGCCTGATGGACTGGTACCGAAGACAGGTTCATACGGCATTCATAACCCATATAGACTTCAGGTTGAAATTAGGGGTGCAGGCAATGTATTCCTATGGGGAGAGATGACACTGTAATCTGTGAGATCAAAAAACACTGTTTTACTCTTAAGGGTTAATGCCACACGGTCAAGGTTAGGCTTGTACAGATCGGGAGGACCTTAGGAACATTCATGTGGTGGAATTTTTCTTCTCACCCTAACGGTTCTCTCACTGTCACTCAAAAGCAAATGACATTGTGGGGCAGGCTTCATTTTGGGCCTACTTTTCTAATGGTCGTTGCGCTTAGACCGAGCGAGCTACGGTCAAGCGGGATAGCTCGTTGAACTCAGCACAGTCTGGAGACTATGGTGATGCCATTTTTTGTGTTGATTTCAGAATGCCATTTTGGTGATGGTCCCTCTCCGTTTAAACATATTGCAAATGCACAAAAGTCAACTAGCAAGTCAGTGTCCATCAGTCAATTAGATGTCATTATGACACCAAACCCACTTTTTACTACTCATTTAGAAGCCAACTATCACATATGTCAGAGCAGTCCCATAATTCACAGCGCCTTTAGTTTAAAACATAATAAAAAGGTAAAACACATAGTTACGTTCTAGCTGCGGGTCCAGTTCGGACATTATGTGAAGTCCTATGTGAGGCGACCCCGAATCCCGAGTTTCGGCTCGATAGGTCATTTGGTGTCCGAGAAAAACCCTAATTGGTGCTGAAAATCCACTTTTTTCCATGCCTTGCTACGGGGTCCTTGAACGAGCTATCGGACAGACACGTCGGGGTCCGTCTCTATGGGCCGAGCCGGTTTCAATGCACCTAGCCTTGCGTCTCTGAGACTTTTCTAAACGTCGTCATTTTCGTAATGGTCAAAATGAATTGAAGGTATTGCAAATGTACGAGGCTGTTTCTCGGTCCGAGAACCGTCTAGAGCCACGTAACTCACCACGCACCATCAACCGGAGGTCTAGAACAGGTTTCTAAAGTTTCGGAACTCTAGGTCTGACGGTTCTTTTTTAGCTCCAACAAAGCTAACTATTGCAGCCACTGTCTGTCTCTACGCACCCCAATACGTCCCTCCATCCAAGGTGTGTTTTAGTGTGATTTTTTTTTCCTTCGATTTTTTTTGGGAAAAATGACTGATTTACAGTTCATGGGGGTTGCCTAATCACACATATGAAGTTTTGGAAAGATCAGACTTTTTTAACCCCTCGAAACAGCCCCTGAGACACCAGTTATGGCACTTCCGGTTGGCACAGGAAGCTATAAATCAACACATATCCCCATTGGGGTATGCTGTTACAGAATCCTGAGTTTTAAGTCCTTACGTTAAGAACTGACTGATTTACACAGGGTTGAATGCACTATGTCTGTCAAACTGCAGGCAGGGTATGGGTAAACACTTTTAGGGGCATTTTAACCACTTCCGGTTGGTCCAGGAAGCTCAGAATCAACACAGGTAGACCTCATAGTGGCCTGATGGACTGGTACCGAAGACAGGTTCATACGGCATTCATAACCCATATAGACTTCAGGTTGAAATTAGGGGTGCAGGCAATGTATTCCTATGGGGAGAGATGACACTGTAATCTGTGAGATCAAAAAACACTGTTTTACTCTTAAGGGTTAATGCCACACGGTCAAGGTTAGGCTTGTACAGATCGGGAGGACCTTAGGAACATTCATGTGGTGGAATTTTTCTTCTCACCCTAACGGTTCTCTCACTGTCACTCAAAAGCAAATGACATTGTGGGGCAGGCTTCATTTTGGGCCTACTTTTCTAATGGTCGTTGCGCTTAGACCGAGCGAGCTACGGTCAAGCGGGATAGCTCGTTGAACTCAGCACAGTCTGGAGACTATGGTGATGCCATTTTTTGTGTTGATTTCAGAATGCCATTTTGGTGATGGTCCCTCTCCGTTTAAACATATTGCAAATGCACAAAAGTCAACTAGCAAGTCAGTGTCCATCAGTCAATTAGATGTCATTATGACACCAAACCCACTTTTTACTACTCATTTAGAAGCCAACTATCACATATGTCAGAGCAGTCCCATAATTCACAGCGCCTTTAGTTTAAAACATAATAAAAAGGTAAAACACATAGTTACGTTCTAGCTGCGGGTCCAGTTCGGACATTATGTGAAGTCCTATGTGAGGCGACCCCGAATCCCGAGTTTCGGCTCGATAGGTCATTTGGTGTCCGAGAAAAACCCTAATTGGTGCTGAAAATCCACTTTTTTCCATGCCTTGCTACGGGGTCCTTGAACGAGCTATCGGACAGAAACGTTGGGGTCTGTCTCTATGGGCCGAGCCGGTTTCAATGCACCTAGCCTTGCGTCTCTGAGACTTTTCTAAACGTCGTCATTTTCGTAATGGTCAAAATGAATTGAAGGTATTGCAAATGTACGAGGCTGTTTCTCGGTCCGAGAACCGTCTAGAGCCACGTAACTCACCACGCACCATCGACCGGAGGTCTAGAACAGGTTTCTAAAGTTTCGGAACTCTAGGTCTGACGGTTCTTTTTTAGCTCGAACAAAGCTAACTATTGCAGCCACTGTCTGTCTCCACGCACCCCAATACGTCCCTCCATTCAAGTTGTGTTTTAGTGTGATTTTTTTTTCCTTTGAATTTTTTGGGGAAAAATGACTGATTTACAGTTCATGGGGGTTGCCTAATCACATATATGAAGTTTTGGACAGATCAGACTTTTTTAACCCTTTGAAACAGCCCCTGAGACACCAATTATGGCACTTCCGGTTGGCACAGGAAGCTACAAATCACCACATATCCTCATTGGGGTATGCTGTTACAGAATCCTGAGTTTTAAGTCTTTACGTTAACAACTGAGTTATTTACGGAGGGTTTAGTATGTGTGTGTTATTTCAGAAAATCATAGAAAATCACAGAAATCTCGCAGAGCTCCGCAGCACACTTTAAAAAGATTCGTATGAACACCCTGCAACTGGATCTGTAACCGTTGAAAAAAAAAAACGCCTATTTGTGACCATCGCCAAGTTGTCATTGTTCCGTTTCTCTTAAATGACGATAGATAAATGGCTGGTTCTTTTTTTATTGACACCGGAGGCTCCTTGACTTTGACCTGAAGTGGAAAAATAATTTCTCTATTTCCATTTAGGACCTTTAATCCCAGAAAAACGGCCATGACTCAAAAACCGTCGAGGCCTAGACGCCATCTTGTTCGGGGCCAACTGCCCATTATGCCAAACCTACGCTCACCAAGTTTCGGCTTCGAAATATTTTCCGTTTTCGAGATAAGGCCCCGTCGTGATTCGTGATGTTTTGCCAAATTGCCATATGATTCCGTATGCCCTCTTGTGGGAAATTCCGGGATAGCGGAAAAACGGTCAAAAACTTGTTTATTTTATAAAACGGAAACCGAATGTCCGACAAAGTTCATTTGATGACTTCCCGGTAGGTCTGGCCCTACCGCACGGCCCGACGCCGACCGCGAATTTTACAAAACGATTTCGGACGTCTAGTAAGGGACCGTACATTTGCAATATGGACTTTCTCACTGATCATACACGAAATGCCGAAATGTTCCCTTAAGGTATGTACAGGGCCCCAACAGCCCTCACTAATGTACAGAGCCACAACAGCGCTCACTAATGTACAGGGTTCCCAACAGCCATAGTGTTGATCATTGACAGTGTAGAAGGGAGTCCTTGGAACTGAGCTGGATTTGTTTACGTTCTCTGCCCTCTAATGGTAGAACGTAGACATTGTAGATAAGCGACCACCTCCAGACCCATATATGGGTGTATCCCCGTTCCGTAGATTGATCATTATCTCAGGCCGGTTAGCTCAGTTGGTTAGAGCGTCGTGCTAATAACGCGAAGGTCGCGGGTTCGATACCCGTACTGGCCAGCAGGATTTATTTGTATTTTTACTATGAATGTCTACAGTGTCTTATAACTCTATTGATTGGGTTCTACCATATGCGTTTTAAATTAGTAGTATGAATTGTCGATTGTTATTGTGGAGTGACATTTTATTGTAGGAGTTTTCATTCGTCTTTTATCATCCAAGGAAGGAAGGAGGACAGGGACTTCATGGACTAAGAGACAGAGAGACAGAATGGTGAAGAAACAGATAGACGGGTCCATCAATCATTTGATTCATTCAATATTCACACACACACACACACACACACACACACACACACACACACACACATAGTCTTGTACAGCTAACCTTGTGGGAACACACAATTCAATCCCATTCAAAATCCTATTTTCCATAACCACTAACCCTAACCTGTTCTCTTTTAACCTTACTTTAACCTTAACCCTAAATCAAAAACCTAACCTTAACCCTAAACCAAAAACCTAACCTTAACCCTAACCAAAAACCTAACCTTAACCCTAAACCAAAAACCTAACCTTAACCCTAACCAAAAACCTAACCTTAACCCTAACCAAAAACCTCACCTTAAACCTAAACCAAAAACCTCACCTTAACCCTACACCAAAAACCTAGCCTTAACCCTAAACCTAACCTTAACCCTACACCCTAAACCAAAAACCTAACCTTAACCCTAACCAAAAACCTCACCTTAACCCTACACCAAAAACCTAACCTTAACCCTAAACCATAAACCTAACCTTAACCCTAAACCAAAAACCTAACCTTAACCCCAAACCAAGAACCTAACCTTAACCCTAAACCTAACCTTAACCCTACACCAAAAACCTAACCTTAACCCTAAACCAAAAACCTAACCTTAACCCTAAACCAAAAACCTAACCTTAACCCTAAACCCTAAACCAAAAACCTAACCTTAACCCTAAACCAAAAACCTAACCTTAACCCTAAACCCTAAACCAAAAACCTAACCTTAACCCTAAACCAAAAACCTAACCTTAACCCTAAACCAAAAACCTAACCTTAACCCTAAACCAAAAACCTAACCTTAACCCTAAACCTAACCTTAACCTTAACCCTAAACCAAAAACCTAACCTTAACCCTAAACCTAACCCTAGCTCCTAAACCTAATTCTAACTTTAACCCTAAACCCCATATAAATAGCATTTGCTCTCGTGGGGACTAACACTCTGTAAACAGGAATGACAAGCTAATGTTATCTAGATAGTCACAGAAATGTACGTTCAGCCTGTTCATTATTTCCGTCCGAGTTGACTTATCTTACGATGTCAGCTTGGTTTAACATAGTTCCTTTCGTTTTTGACCTCGACATTGTTGCTGGATCGATACTTTCATAGTTAACATGCTGTCTCTGCTAGCTAGGTTATGTCATCTGGAGTTGAAATAGGGCCCCAACAGCCCTCACTAATGTACAGGGTTCCAACAGCCTTCACTAATGTACAGAGCCCCAACAGCCCTCACTAATGTACAGAGCCCCAACAGCCCTCACTAATGTACAGAGCCCCAACAGCCCTCATTAATGTACAGGGTTCCCAACAGCCCTCACTAATGTACAGAGCCCCAACAGCCCTCACTAATGTACAGAGCCCCAACAGCCCTCACTAATGTACAGAGCCCCAACAGCCCTCACTAATGTACAGGGGCCCCAACAGCCCTCACTAATGTACCGGGTTCCAACAGCCCTCACTAATGTACAGAGCCCCAACAGCCCTCACTAATGTACAGAGCCCCAACAGCCCTCACTAATGTACAGGGTTCCCAACAGCCCTCACTAATGTACAGGGCCCCAACAGCCCTCACTAATGTACCGGGTTCCAACAGCCCTCACTAATGTATCGGGTTCCAACAGCCCTCACTAATGTACAGAGCCCCAACAGCCCTCACTAATTTACAGAGCCATTCAAGGCCATTCCCTGGCCAAGAGTCATTCAAGGCCATTCCCTGGCTCCCCGTCCACATCGCTCAGGCCAAACTAAACGTTTGTTCTCCACAATGAACCTATGATGAACGTATGTGCATTAAGGGTGAATCATCAGGCAATCAAGGCCAAAGAATGGAGAGAGAGATGACCTGGAGAGAGATGACCTGGAGGGAGATGACCTGGAGGGAGATGACCTGGAGGGAGATGACCTGGAGGGGAGATGACCTGGAGGGGAGATGCCCTGGAGGGAGATGACCTGGAGGGAGATGACCTGGAGGGAGATGACCAGGAGGGGAGATGACCTGGAGGGAGATGACCTGGAGGGAGATGACCTGGAGGGAGATGACCTGGAGGGAGATGACCTGGAGGGAGATGACCTGGAGGGGAGATGACCTGGAGGGAGATGACCTGGAGGGAGCTCCAGGCTCAGATATTTATGCCGCAGAAAAGTGGAGATGGGTGGCTAAGAAGAAGACATAAAACACACACACACATAAGTGTGTAAATATATCAATATATTGTCATTTGTTGTTTATTTATTAACAGGTTAAATATGCTCCTTGTTATTTTATGATTGGAGATATTTAGGCCTACAGATGTTATCCATTTCCCACAGTGGACATGTGCAGTTGTGTTTACTCACAGGTGTTGGAGAGGTCACGGTTAGGTGAGATGAGGGCTGACAAGGAAAACATGAAATACTACATACGTACACATTCTCTCTCTCTCGCTCTCCCACACACACAATAAACATGACTCACACACACGCACACAATAAACACGACTCACACATTAGACCCAATGTAAATACAATTTCATAATTTGTTTATTTTACATATGCTCCATTTTCTTGGAGGAAAATACCCTCCAACCACTAGGCTACCTACCTCTCTAACCACTAACTCTAACCACTAGGCTACCTGCCTCTCTAACCACTAGGCTACCTGTCTCTCTAACCACTAGGCTACCTGTCTCTCTAACCACTAGGCTACCTGTCTCTCTAACCACTAGGCTACCTGTCTCTCTAACCACTAGACTACCTGTCTCTCTAACCACTAGGCTACCTGTCTCTCTAACCACTAGGCTACCTGTCTCTCTAACCACTAGGCTACCTGTCTCTCTAACCACTAGGCTACACGCCTCTCTAACCACTAGGCTGCCCGCCCCTCTAACCACTAGGCTGCCCGCCCCTCTAACCACTAGGCTGCCCGCCCCTCTAACCACTAGTCTACCTGTCTCTCTAACCACTAGACTACCTGCCTCTCTAACCACTAGGCTACCCGCCCCTCTAACCACTAGGCTACCTGCCTATCTAACCACTAGGCTACCTGCCTCTCTAACCAATAGACTATCTGCCTCTCTAACCACTAGGCTACCTGCTTCTCTAACCACTAGGCTACCTGTCTCTCTAACCACTAGGCTAACTGCCTCTCTAACCACTAGGCTACCTGTCTCTCTAACCACTAGGCTACACGCCTCTCTAACCACTAGGCTGCCCGCCCCTCTAACCACTAGGCTGCCCGCCCCTCTAACCACTAGTCTACCTGTCTCTCTAACCACTAGACTACCTGCCTCTCTAACCACTAGGCTACCCGCCCCTCTAACCACTAGGCTACCTGCCTCTCTAACCACTAGGCTGCCCGCCTCTCTAACCACTAGGCTGCCCGCCTCCTCTAACCACTAGGCTGCCCGCCTCCTCTAACCACTAGGCTGCCCGCCTCTCTAACCACTAGGCTACCCGCCTCTCTAACCACTAGGCTACCTACCTCTCTAACCACTAACTCTAACCACTAGGCTACCTGTCTCTCTAACCACTAACTCTAACCACTAGGCTACCTGCCTCTCTAACCACTAGGCTACCTGTCTCTCTAACCACTAGGCTACCTGCCTCTCTAACCACTAGACTACTTGCCTCTCTAACCACTAGGCTACCTGTCTCTCTAACCACTAGGCTACCTGTCTCTCTAACCACTAGGCTACCTGTCTCTCTAACCACTAGACTACCTGTCTCTCTAACTACTAGGCTACCTGTCTCTCTAACCACTAGGCTACCTGTCTCTCTAACCACTAGGCTACCTGTCTCTCTAACCACTAGGCTACACGCCTCTCTAACCACTAGGCTGCCCGCCCCTCTAACCACTAGGCTACCTGCCTCTCTAACCACTAGGCTACCCGCCCCTCTAACCACTAGGCTACCTGCCCCTCTAACCACTAGGCTGCCCGCCTCCTCTAACCACTAGGCTACCCGCCTCTCTAACCACTAGGCTACCCGCCTCTCTAACCACTA
>NW_027257937.1:7500-12500 GCF_045791955.1 Oncorhynchus clarkii lewisi | reverse complement strand
TCCCCGGTCCGGCTGCTGGGACTCATCGATGGGCAAAAATAACTAAATACATTTACAAAATACCATCAAGATCAAAATAAACTACAAAATACGTCTGTTTTTAAATACATTTAATTCAATATTTTTAAATACATTTAATTCAATATTTTAAATACATTTATTCAATATTTTTAAATACATTTGCAAGTAGCCGGCCTGAACAGCAACAGCATTTTCAGTTACGGACACAGAAACGTCTTACTGGGACTGATATGTTGTTGTTTATCTACCTTAGTTAGAACGAATGTTAAGGACACAGAAACGTCTTACTGGGACTGATATGTTGTTGTTTATCTACCTTAGTTAGAACGAATGTTATGGACACAGAAACGTCTTACTGGGACTGATATGTTGTTGTTTATCTACCTTAGTTAGAACGAATGTTATGGACACAGAAACGTCTTACTGGGACTGATATATTGTTGTTTATCTACCTTAGTTGGAACGAATGACAGAAAACAGACGAGTGTCGACGTCGTCAAAAGCATCACGCACTTCAACTTAGGGAGCAAGTCTATTTTCCTCGCGTCTATGTGAAAAGGAACCTACCAAAATGAACTGCAAAGCACACTGGGTATTATTATTGGCCTTGTTTCGGGGCGGATAATACTCTGCATCCTCATTAGAATAATACTCTGTATCCTCATTAGAATAATACTCTGTATGCTCATTAGAATAAAAAATATGCATCCTCATTAGAATAATAATAATATGCATCCTCATTAGAATAATACTCTGCATCCTCATTAGAATAATACTCTGCATCCCCATTAGAATAATAATCTGCATCCTCATTAGAATAATACTCTGCATGCTCATTAGAATAATACTCAGCACCCTCATTAGAATCATACTCAGCATCCTCATTAGAATAATACTCGGCATCCTCATTAGAATAATGCTCTGCACCCTCATTAGAATAATACTCAGCATCCTCATTAGAATAATAATCTGCATGATCATTAGAATAATACTCAGCACCCTCATTAGAATCATACTCAGCATCCTCATTAGAATAATGCTCAGCACCCTCATTAGAATAATACGCTGCATCCTCATTAGAATAATACTCAGCATCCTCATTAGAATAATACGCTGCATCCTCATTAGAATAATACTCTGCATCCTCATTAGAATACTAATATGCATCCTCATTAGAATAATAATATGCATCCTCATTAGAATAATACTCTGCATTCTCATTAGAATAATAATATGCATCCTCATTAGAATAATAATATGCATCCTCATTAGAATAATACTCTGCATCCTCATTAGAATAATAATATGCATCCTCATTAGAATAATACTCTGCATCCTCATTAGAATAATACTCAGCATCCTCATTAGAATAATACTCTGCATCCTCATTAGAATAATACTCAGCATCCTCATTAGAATAATACTCTGCATCCTCATTAGAATAATACTCAGCATGCTTTGCAATTGTTCATTTTTACATATACATATATATTTAGTTCATTTAGCCGACGCTCTTATCACACCGTAGTGCCATCAGACTTCTGATACCAATATAAGGTGAAAGGGGACCAATAGTGAAACGCTTTAAAAAGTGGAATAGAAAAGTATTAATAAAATCTAAATTACAGCTCTAGAATGTATATTGTTACAAAATCCATTGAGTGTAGTTCAGCCTAGTGTCATATACAAGTTACACAATCCATTGAGTGTAGTTCAGCCTAGTGTCATATACAAGTTACACAATCCATTGAGTGTAGTTCAGCCTAGTGTCATATACAAGTTACACAATCCATTGAGTGTAGTTCAGCCTAGTGTAATATACAAGTTACACAATCCATTGAGTGTAGTTCAGCCTAGTGTCATATACAAGTTACACAATCCATTGAGTGTAGTTCAGCCTAGTGTAATATACACGTTACACAATCCATTGAGTGTAGTTCAGCCTAGTGTAATATACACGTTACACAATCCATTGAGTGTAGTTCAGCCTAGTGTAATATACACGTTACACAATCCTCAGAATAAATATAAATACAAACAGTATCTTGTGTGCTACACCAATGTGCTATTGTCACTGACTGTTTAACAAACTGATGGTGAGGGAGTTTTAACTGTTGGTGAGGGAGTTTTAACTGTTGGTGAGGGAGTTTTAACTGTTGGTGAGGGAGTTTTAACTGTTGGTGAGGGAGTAGTTTTAACTGATGGTGAGGGAGTAGTTTTAACTGTTGGTGAGGGAGTTTTAACTGTTGGTGAGGGAGTTTTAACTGTTGGCGAGGGAGTTTTAACTGTTGGTGAGGGAGTTTTAACTGTTGGTGAGGGAGTTTTAACTGATGGTGAGGGAGTAGTTTTAACTGTTGGTGAGGGAGTTTTAACTGTTGGTGAGGGAGTTTTAACTGTTGGTGAGGGAGTTTTAACTGATGGTGAGGGAGTTTTAACTGATGGTGAGGGAGTAGTTTTAACTGTTGTTGAGGGAGTAGTTTTGACTGTTGGTGAGGGAGTAGTTTTGACTGTTGGTGAGGCAGTAGTTTTGAATGTTGGTGAGGGAGTTTTAACTGTTGGTGAGGGAGTTTTAACTGATGGTGAGGGAGTTTTAACTGATGGTGAGGGAGTAGTTTTAACTGTTGGTGAGAGAGTTTTAACTGTTGGTGAGGGAGTTTTAACTGATGGTGAGGGAGTTTTAACTGATGGTGAGGGAGTAGTTTTAACTGTTGGTGAGGGAGTAGTTTTGACTGTTGGTGAGGGAGTAGTTTTAACTGTTGGTGAGGGAGTAGTTTTGACTGTTGGTGAGGGAGTAGTTTTGACTGTTGGTGAGGGAGTAGTTTTGACTGTTGTTGAGGGAGTAGTTTTAACTGTTGGTGAGGGAGTAGTTTTGACTGTTGGTGAGGGAGTAGGTTTGACTGTTGGTGAGAGAGTTTTAACTGATGGTGAGGGAGTAGTTTTGACTGTTAGTGGGGGAGTAGTTTTGACTGTTGGTGAGGGAGTAGTTTTGACTGTTGGTGAGGGAGTAGTTTTGACTGTTGGTGAGGGAGTAGTTTTGACTGTTGGTGAGGGAGTAGTTTTGACTGTTGGTGAGGGAGTAGGTTTGACTGTTGGTGAGGGAGTAGTTTTGACTGTTGGTGAGGGAGTAGTTTTGACTGTTGGTGAGGGAGTAGTTTTGACTGTTGTTGAGGTAGTAGTTTTAACTGTTGGTGAGGGAGTAGTTGTGACTGTTGGTGAGGGAGTAGGTTTGACTGTTGGTGAGAGAGTTTTAACTGATGGTGAGGGAGTAGTTTTGACTGTTGGTGAGGGAGTAGTTTTGACTGTTGGTGAGGGAGTAGTTTTAACTGATGGTGAGGGAGTAGTTTTGACTGTTGTTGAGGGAGTAGTTTTAACTGTTGGTGAGGGAGTAGTTTTGACTGTTGGTGAGGGAGTAGGTTTGACTGTTGGTGAGAGAGTTTTAACTGATGGTGAGGGAGTAGTTTTGACTGTTGGTGGGGGAGTAGTTTTGACTGTTGGTGAGGGAGTAGTTTTGACTGTTGGTGAGGGAGTAGTTTTGACTGTTGTTGAGGGAGTAGTTTTAACTGTTGGTGAGGGAGTCGTTTTGACTGTTGGTGAGGGAGTAGGTTTGACTGTTGGTGAGGGAGTAGTTTTAACTGTTGGTGAGGGAGTAGTTTTAAATGTTGGTGAGGGAGTAGTTTTAAATGTTGGTGAGGGAGTAGTTTTGACTGTTGGTGAGGGAGTAGTTTTGACTGTTGGTGAGGGAGTAGGTTTGACTGTTGGTGAGAGAGTTTTAACTGATGGTGAGGGAGTAGTTTTAACTGTTGGTGAGGGAGTAGTTTCAACTGTTGGTGAGGGAGTAGTTTTAACTGATGGTGAGGGAGTAGTTTTGACTGTTGGTGAGGGAGTAGTTTTAACTGATGGTGAGGGAGTAGTTTTAACTGATGGTGAGGGAGTAGTTTTGACTGTTGGTGAGGGAGTAGTTTTAACTGTTGGTGAGGGAGTAGTTTTAACTGTTGGTGAGGGAGTAGTTTTGACTGTTGGTGAGGGAGTAGTTTTAACTGATGGTGAGGGAGTAGTTTTGACTGTTGGTGGGGGAGTAGTTTTGAATGTTAGTGAGGGAGTTTTAACTGATTCAAGCCAGTATAGCGGTCGTAAACGTCAGTAGGTTTTCAGTTTTCAGTGTCATAAACCAGACTGAAGATCTGAAGACTGACATATTAATCTGAGAGGAGAATCCCTAGAGTCAATCATGTAGACCTGGGCCCTGGCAGTAAATCTCTGCAAGACCAAAATAATGGTGTTCCAAAAAAGGTCCAGTCGCCAGGACCACAAATACAAATTCCAACTAGATACCGTTGCCCTGGAGCACACACAAAACTATACATACCTTGGCCTAAACATCAGCGCCACAGGTAACTTACACAAAGCTGTGAACGATCTGAGAGACAAGGCAAGAAGGGCATTCTATGCCATCAAAAGGAACATCAATTTCAACACATCAATTAGGATTTGGCTAAAAATACTTGAATCAGTCATAGAGCCCATTGCCCTTTATGGTTGTGAGGTCTGGGGTCCGCTCACCAACCAAGATTTCACAAAATGGGACAAACACCAAATTGAGACTCCGCACGCAGAATTCTGCAAAAATATCCTCCGTGTACAACGTAGAACACCAAATACTGCATGCAGAGCAGAATTAGGCCGATACCCACTAATTATCAAAATACAGAAAAGAGCCGTTAAATTCTATAACCACCTAAAAGGAAGCGATTCCCAAACCTTCCATAACAAAGCCATCACCTACAGAGAGATGAACCTGGAGAAGAGTCCCCTCAGCAAGCTGGTCCTGGGGCTCTGTTCACAAACACAAACACACCCTACAGAGCCCCAGGACAGCAGCACAATTAGACCCAACCAAATCATGAGAAAACAAAAAGATAATTACTTGACACATTGGAAAGAATTAACAGAAAAACAGAGCAAACTAGAATGCTATCTGA
>NW_027257937.1:0-2500 GCF_045791955.1 Oncorhynchus clarkii lewisi | reverse complement strand
CTCTCTGTCTCTCTCTCTCTCTCTGTCTCTCTCTCTCTCTCTCAATTCAATTCAAGGGCTTTATTGGCATAGGAAACATATGTAAACATTGCCAAAGCAAGTGAGGTAGATAATATACAAAAGTGAAATAAACAATTAAAATGAACAGTAAACATTACACATAGAGAGGTTTCAAAACAATAAAGACATTACAAATGTCATATTATATATATATATATGTTTATATATATACACAGTGCTGTAACAATGTACAAATGGTTAAAGTCCACAAGGGAAAATAAATAAGCATAAATGTGGGTTGTATTTACAATGGTGTTTGTTCTTCACTGGTTGCCCTTTTCTCGTGGCAACAGGTCACAAATCTTGCTGCTGTGATGTCATACTGTGGAATTTCACCCAGTAGATATGGGAGTTTATCCAAATTGGGTTTGTTTTTGAATTCTTTGTGGGTCTGTGTAATCTGAGGGAAATATGTGTCTCTAATATGGTCATACATTGGACAGGAGGTTAGGAAGTGCAGCTCAGTTTCCACCTCATATTGAGAGCCATGTCTGCCTATGGCGGCCTTTCTCAATAGCAAGGCTATGCTCACTGAGTCTGTACATAGTCAAAGCTTTCCTTATGTTTGGGTCAGTCACAGTGGTCAGGTATTCTGCCACTGTGTACTCTCTGTGTAGGGCCAAATAGCATTCTAGTTTGCTCAGTTTTTTTGTTCATTCTTTCCAATGTGTCAAGTAATTTTATTTTTGTTATATATATATATATATATATATTGTAAGTGTTCATGATCTAATATTTAATGAATCAAAACTGAACACTGAAAAACAATAAAGTGAACGAACAAAAAACAAAACTGGCGACAAAGACAGAAAATAAACACCCACGAAACACAGGTGGAAAAAGGCTACCTAAGTATGAATCTCAACCAGAGACAACTAGCGACACCTGCCTCTGATTGAGAACCATACTAGGCCGAACACAAAAACCAACATAGAAAAACAAACATAGACTGCCCACCCCAACTCACGCCCTGACCATACTAAAACAAAGACAAAACAAAGGAACTAAGGTCAGAACGTGACAAGGGGACTCTTCTCCAGGTTCATCTCTCTGTAGGTGATGGCTTTGTTATGGAAGGTTTGTGAATCGCTTCCTTTTAGGTGGTTGTAGAATTTAACAGCTCTTTTCTGGATGTTGATAATTAGTGGGTATCGGCCTAATTCTGCTCTGCATGCAGTATTTGGTGTTCTACGTTGTACACGGAGGATATTTTTGCAGAATTCTGCATGCAGAGTCTCAATTTGGTGTTTGTCCCATTTTGTGAAGTCTTGGTTGGTGAGCGGACCCCAGACCTCACAACCATAAAGGGCAATGGGCTCTATGACTGATTCAAGTATTTTTAGCCAGATCCTAATTGGTATGTTGAAATTTATGTTCCTTTTGATGGCATAGAATGCCCTTCTTGCCTTGTCTCTCAGATCGTTCACAGCTTTGTGGAAGTTACCTGTGGCGTTGATGTTTAGGCCAAGGTATGTATAGTTTTTTGTGTGCTCTAGGGCAACAGTGTCTAGATGGAATTTGTATTTGTGGTCCTGGTGACTGGACCTTTTTTGGAACACCATTATTTTGGTCTTACTGAGATTTACTGTCAGGGCCCAGTTCTGACAGAAGCACCAGATCATCAGCAAACAGCAGGCATTTGACTTCAGATTCTAGTAGGGTGAGGCCGGGTGCTGCAGACTTTTCCAGTGCCCTCGCCAATTCGTTGATGTCTCACCCCACGGCCCTGTGGGAAGAAATGTGTGTCTTTTTTTGCCTATTTTAACAGCACACTTGTTGTTTGTGTTCATGGATTTTATAATGTCGTATGTTTTACCCCCAACACCACTTTCCATTAATTTGTATAGCAGACCCTCATGCCAAATTGAGTCGAAGGCTTTTTTAAAATCAACAAAGCATGAGAAGACTTTGCCTTTGTTTTGGTTTGTTTGGTTGTCAATTAGGGTGTGCAGGGTGAATACATGGTCTGTTGTACGGTTATTTGGTAAAAAGCCAATTTGACATTTGCTCAGTACATTGTTTTCATTGAGGAAATATGAGTCTGCTGTCTCTCTCTTTCTCTATCCCCTCTCTCTCTCTATCCCTCTTTCTCTCTATCACTCGTTCTCTCTCTCTCTCTATCCCTCGTTCTCTCTCTCTCTCTCTCCCTCTATCTCTCTCTCTCTATCCCTCTTTCTCTCTCGCCATCTCTCTCTATCCCTCTTTCTCTCTCTATCCCTCTCTCTCTCTCTCTCTCTCTTTCCCTCTCTCTCTCTCTCTCTCTCTCTATCCCTCTCTCTCTCTCTCGTTCTCTATCCCTCTCTCTCTCTCTCTCTCTCTCTCTCTCTCTCTATCCCTCTCTCTCTCTCTCTCTCTCTCTGCTTACCAGTCGTGTAGATTATTCAACAACTGCCCTTGAAGTCCTGAGCAGACAAACCAGAACAGCGACTTGAGGGGCGTT